>NW_028227004.1:0-19905 GCF_052327205.1 Somniosus microcephalus
TCTTCTCCCCCCGTCGCGCATCTCTCTCTCTTCCCCCCCGTCGCGCTCTCTCTCTTCCCCCCGTCGCGCTCTCTCTCTTCCCCCCCGTCGCGCTCTCTCCTCTTCCCCCCCGTCGCGCTCTCTCTCTTCCCCCCGGTCCGCGCTCTCTCTCTTCCCCCGTCGCGCTCTCTCTCCTTCCCCCGTCGCGCTCTCTCTCTTCCCCCCGTCGCGCTCTCTCTCTTCCCCCGTCGCGCTCTCTCTCTTCCCCCCGTCGCGCTCTCTCTCTTCCCCCCGTCGCGCTCTCTCTCTTCCCCCGTCGCGCTCTCTCTCTTCCCCCCGTCGCGCTCTCTCTCTTCCCCCCGTCGCGCTCTCTCTCTTCCCCCCGTCGCGCTCTCTCTCTTCCCCCCGTCGCGCTCTCTCTCTTCCCCCCCGTCGCGCTCTCTCTCTTCCCCCCCGTCGCGCTCTCTCTCTTCCCCCCCGTCGCGCTCTCTCTCTTCCCCCCCCGTCTCGCTCTCTCTCTTCCCCCCCGCTCGCGCTCTCTCTCTTCCCCCCGTCGCGCTCTCTCTCTTCCCCCCCGTCGCGCTCTCTCTCTTCCCCCGACGCGCTCTCTCTCTTCCCCCGCGCTCTCTCTCTTCCCCCCCGCCGCGCTCTCTCTCTCCCCCCCGTCGCGCTCTCTCCCCCCCGTCGCGCTCTCCTCTCTTCCCCCCGTCGCGCTCTCTCTCTCTTCCCCCCGTCGCGCTCTCTCTCTTCCCCCCGTCGCGCTCTCTCTCTCTTCCCCCCGTCGCGCTCTCTCTCTTCCCCCCGTCGCGCTCTCTCTCTTCCCCCCGTCGCGCTCTCTCTCTTCCCCCCGTCGCGCTCTCTCTTCCCCCCCGTCGCGCTCTTTCTTCCCCCCCGTCGCTCTCCCTCCCCCCCGTCGCTCTCCCTCCCCCCCCGTCGCTCCCCCTCCCCCCCGTCGCTCCCCCTCCCCCCCGTCGCTCCCCCTCCCCCCCGTCGCTCTCCCTCTTCCCCCCCCGTCGCTCTCCCTCTTCCCCCCCGTCGCTCTCCCTCTTCCCCCCCCGTCGCTCTCCCTCTTCCCCCCCCGTCGCTCTCTCTCTTCCCCCCCCGTCGCTCTCTCTCTTCCCCCCCCCGTCGCTCTCTCTCTTCCCCCCCCGTCGCTCTCTCTCTTCCCCCCCCGTCGCTCTCTCTCTTCCCCCCCGTCGCTCTCTCTCTTCCCCCCCGTCGCTCTCTCTCTTCCCCCCCCGTCGCTCTCTCTCTTCCCCCCGTCGCTCTCTCTCTTCCCCCCCGTCGCTCTCTCTCTTCCCCCCCCCGTCGCTCTCTCTCTTCCACCCCCCGTCGCTCTCTCTTCCCCCCCAGTCGCTCTCTTCCCCCCCAGTCGCTCTCTCTCTTCCCCCCCAGTCGCTCTCTCTCTTCCCCCCCAGTCGCTCTCTCTCTTCCCCCCAGTCGCTCTCTCTCTCCCCCCAGTCGCTCTCTCTCTTCCCCCCAGTCGCTCTCTCGCTTCCCCCCCCAGTCGTTCTCTCGCTTCCCCCCCCCCCAGTCGTTCTCTCTCTTCCCCCCCAGTCGCTCCCTCTCTCTCTTCCAACAACAACATGCCCTCAAAAAAGCCTCTGCACCGCCCCGCCCCACTCGCTCTCTCTCTCTCTCTTTCCCCCCCCCACTCGCTCTCTCTCTTCCAACAACAACATGCCCTCGAAAAAGTCTCTCTCCCCCGTCTCTCTCTTTCTCTCCCCCATCTCTCTCTCCCCCAGTCTCCCTCTCTCTCTCCCTCAGTCGCTCTCTCTCTCCCCCCTCAGTCTCTCTCTCTCTCCCCCCTCAGTCTCTCTCTCTATCTCCCCAGTCTCTCCCTCTCTCTCTCTCC
The DNA here is from genome assembly GCF_052327205.1 of Somniosus microcephalus. Taxonomy (NCBI): domain Eukaryota; kingdom Metazoa; phylum Chordata; class Chondrichthyes; order Squaliformes; family Somniosidae; genus Somniosus; species Somniosus microcephalus. The sequence continues at coordinate 1,835 of NW_028227004.1, forward strand.
ACATCTCTCTCTCTCTCACCCCTCAGTCGCTCTCTCTCTCCCCTCAGTCGCTCTCTCTCTCTATCTCCCCATTCTCTCTCTCTCACACTCCCAATCTCTCTCTCTCACACTCCCAATCTCTCTCTCTCACACTCCCAGTCTCTCTCTCTCACACTCCCAATCTCTCTCTCTCTCACTCCCAATCTCTCTCTCTCTCTCTATCTCCCCATTCTCTCTCTCTCTCCCCAGTCTCTCCCTCTCACACTCCCAATCAGTTCAGTTCAGTTCAGTTCAAATGCTTTATTGGCATGAAAGTTTACAGAGAACCATATTGCCAAAGCTTACATAGCAAAAAGGTACAGTTTTCCAACATTCTGTAGGTGTCAATCGATTTGACATTTGTTGGGTATATACAATATTACTTTTAAACAATATTAATTTTAAACAGTCTTTCTACTTCATTTGGTACGTTCAATATTAATTTTAAACAGTCTTACTTTTAAACAGTCCTCAGGTTGTGACATGTTGTTACATATTTAGCCCCAAGGTATGGTCTGTCTCCTTCTCCTAGGACTAATCTCAATTTTGACAGATCATCCAATTCCTTGAAATCTGGGGTTGTTTGGCTTAGCTTGTTGAATAATATGTTTCTTGATGTGTTGAATTTTTCGCATTTTAGGAGGAAATGCATTTCTGTTTCAACCTCGCCAGCCAGACATTGATCGCATATTCTATTCTCTCTAGGCTGCCAGGATTTCTTGTATCTGCCTTTTTCAATTTCCAGTTGGTGGTCGCTTAGTCTGTACCTGGTGAGGGTCTGTCTCTGTTTTGTGTCTCTGATGGTCGTGAGGTAGTCTGCCAGTTTATATTCTCTTTTTAGGGCCCGGTAACATTCTAATCTGCTTTGGCTTTCGGTTATTTTGTTCCAATGTTCCAGGTAGGTTTCTTTGCATTTTTTAATGATTTGGTTCACTCGGATTGGTGTTTGGACGGCTGTGTTGGTCTGGGGCTGGTCAGGGTCCGGCTGAGTACTTAGTTTCAGTAGCAGCTGACTCAGGGGACTCTTTTCTGGGTTTAGCTCTTGGGTCTGAAAGGCTTTGAAATGAAGGGTGTCTGGGGAGCTAGATTTGAGGTGATTTAGGAAGTTTAGTGCTCGTTTTTGGATGTTTATTATCAGTGGGTATCTGCCTAGTTCGGCTCTGCATGCATTTGTTGGCGTTTTTCTTTGGGTGCGAAGGATGCTTCGGCAGAATTCTGCATGTAGGGCTTCTATTGTGTGTTTTTCCCATTTAGTGTAGCTTTGGTGATTTAGCGGGCCCCATACTTCACTACCGTACAGTGCAATGGGCAGGATTATGCTGTCAAAAATTTTGAGCCAGATTTTGATTGGGATTTGGATGTTGTAGAATTTTCTTTTTATTGCATATAGGGCTCTTCGGGCTTTTTCTTTTAGTGCATTCACTGCTATGCTGAAGCTCCCTGATGCTGTAATAGTTAGACCAAGGTAGGTGTAGCTCATAGTGTGTCCTATAGTGGTATCACTGAGGGTAAACTGGTATTTGTTTTCCTGACATCTGGGTCTTTTCTGAAAAATCATGATGTTGGTTTTCTTTAGATTTACTGTTAGAGCCCAATTTTGGCAGTATTTGTCGAGTAGGTCTAGTTGTTGCTGTAATCCCTGTTCTGTGGGAGACAGCAGAACCAGGTCGTCCGCATAGAACAGGCACTTCACTTCTCCATCCAGGAGACGGAGACCTGGTGACTCGCTTTGCTCCAGCATGTCTGCTAATTCATTTATGTATATGTTGAACAGGGTCGGGCTCAAATTGCAGCCCTGCCGGACGCCTCTTCTCTGGGTGAAGAAATCGGTGCGTTTGTCTCCAATTTTGACCCCGCATTTGTTTTTCAGATACATTGATTTAATAAGGTCATAGACTTTCTCTCTCTCTCTCTCTCTCACTCCCAATCTCTCTCTCTCTCTCTATCTCCCCATTCTCGCTCTCTCTCCCCAGTCTCTCTCTCTCACACTCCCAATCTCTCTCTCTCTCACTCCCAATCTCTCTCTCTCTCACACTCCCAATCTCTCTCTCACACACTCCCAATCTCTCTCTCTCTCTCACTCCCAATCTCTCTCTCTGACACTCCCAATCTCTCTCTCTCTCACATTCCCAATCTCTCTCTCTCTCACTCCCAGTCTCTCTCACACTCCCAATCTCTCTCTCTCACACTCCCAATCTCTCTCTCTCACACATTCCCAATCTCTCTCTCTCTCACTCCCAGTCTCTCTCTCTCACACTCCCAATCTCTCGCTCTCACACTCCCAATCTCTCTCTCTCACACTCCCAATCTCTCTCTCTCTCTCACACTCCCAATCTCTCTCTCTCTCACACTCCCAATCTCTCTCTCTCACACTCCCAATCTCTCTCTCTCACACTCCCAATCTCTCTCTCTCTCACTCCCAATCTCTCTCTCTCCCTCTATCTCCCCATTCTCTCTCTCTCTCCCCAGTCTCTCTCTCTCACACTCCCAATCTCTCTCTCTGTCTCTCTATCTCCCCATTCTCTCTCTCTCTCACTCCCAATCTCTCTCTCTCTCTCTATCTCCCCATTCTCGCTCTCTCTCCCCAGTCTCTCTCTCTCACACTCCCAATCCAATTCCAATTAAATTCCAATTCCAATTAAAATGCTTTATTGGCATGAAAGTTTACAGAGAACCATATTGCCAAAGCTTACATAGCAAAAAGGTACAGTTTTCCAACATTCTGTAGGTGTCAATCGATTTGACATTTGTTGGGTACATACAATATTACTTTTAAACAATATTAATTTTAAACAGTCTTTGTACTTCATTTGGTACGTTCAATATTCATTTTAAACAGTCTTAATTTTAAACAGTCCTCAGGTTGTGACATGTTGTTACATATTTGGCCCCAAGGTATGGTCTGTCTCCTTCTCCTAGGACTAATCTCAATTTTGACAGATCATCCAATTCCTTGAAATCTGGGGTTGTTTGGCTTAGCTTGTTGAATAATATGTTTCTTGATGTGTTGAATTTTTCGCATTTTAGGAGAAATCTCTCTCTCTCACTCCCAATCTCTCTCTCTCTCACACTCCCAATCTCTCTCTCACACACTCCCAATCTCTCTCTCTCTCTCTCTCACTCCCAATCTCTCTCTCTGACACTCCCAATCTCCCTCTCTCTCACATTCCCAATCTCTCTCTCTCTCACTCCCAGTCTCTCTCTCTCACACTCCCAATCTCTCTCTCTCACACTCCCAATCTCTCTCTCTCACACATTCCCAATCTCTCTCTCACTCCCAGTCTCTCTCTCTCACACTCCCAATCTCTCTCTCTCACACTCCCAATCTCTCTCTCTCACACTCCCAATCTCTCTCTCTCACACTCCCAATCTCTCTCTCTCTCACACTCCCAATCTCTCTCTCTCACACTCCCAATCTCTCTCTCGCTCTCACACTCCCAATCTCTCTCTCTCACACTCCCAATCTCTCTCTCTCTCTCACTCCCAATCTCTCTCTCTCTCTCTATCTCCCCATTCTCGCTCTCTCTCCTCAGTCTCTCTCTCTCACACTCCCAATCTCTCTCTCTCTCACTCCCAATCTCTCTCTCTCTCACACTCCCAATCTCTCTCTCACACACTCCCAATCTCTCTCTCTCTCTCTCTCACTCCCAATCTCTCTCTCTGACACTCCCAATCTCTCTCTCTCTCACATTCCCAATCTCTCTCTCTCTCACTCCCAGTCTCTCTCTCTCACACTCCCAATCTCTCTCTCTCACACTCCCAATCTCTCTCTCTCACACATTCCCAATCTCTCTCTCTCTCACTCCCAGTCTCTCTCTCTCACACTCCCAATCTCTCTCTCTCACACTCCCAATCTCTCTCTCTCACACTCCCAATCTCTCTCTCTCACACTCCCAATCTCTCTCTCTCTCACACTCCCAATCTCTCTCTCTCACACTCCCAATCTCTCTCTCGCTCTCACACTCCCAATCTCTCTCTCTCACACTCCCAATCTCTCTCTCTCTCTCACACTCCCAATCTCTCTCTCTCTCACACTCCCAATCTCTCTCTCTCACACTCCCAATCTCTCTCTCTCACACTCCCAATCTCTCTCTCTCACACTCCCAATCTCTCTCTCTCTCACACTCCCAATCTCTCTCTCTCTCACACTCCCAATCTCTCTCTCTCTCTCTCTCACTCCCAATCTCTCTCTCTCTCACTCCCAATCTCTCTCTCTCTCACACTCCCAATCTCTCTCTCTCACACACTCCCAATCTCTCTCTCTCACACTCCCAATCTCTCTCTCACACTCCCAGTCTCTCTCTCTCACACTCCCAATCTCTCTCTCTCTCACACACCCAATCTCTCTCTCTCACACTCCCAATCTCTCTCTCTCACACTCCCAAACTCTCTCTCTCACACTCCCAATCTCTCTCTCTCTCACACTCCCAATCTCTCTCTCTCACACTCCCAATCTCTCTCTCGCTCTCACACTCCCAATCTCTCTCTCTCACACTCCCAATCTCTCTCTCTCTCTCACTCCCAATCTCTCTCTCTCTCTCTATCTCCCCATTCTCGCTCTCTCTCCTCAGTCTCTCTCTCTCACACTCCCAATCTCTCTCTCTCTCACTCCCAATCTCTCTCTCTCTCACACTCCCAATCTCTCTCTCACACACTCCCAATCTCTCTCTCTCTCTCTCTCACTCCCAATCTCTCTCTCTGACACTCCCAATCTCTCTCTCTCTCACATTCCCAATCTCTCTCTCTCTCACTCCCAGTCTCTCTCTCTCACACTCCCAATCTCTCTCTCTCACACTCCCAATCTCTCTCTCTCACACATTCCCAATCTCTCTCTCTCTCACTCCCAGTCTCTCTCTCTCACACTCCCAATCTCTCTCTCTCACACTCCCAATCTCTCTCTCTCACACTCCCAATCTCTCTCTCTCACACTCCCAATCTCTCTCTCTCTCACACTCCCAATCTCTCTCTCTCACACTCCCAATCTCTCTCTCGCTCTCACACTCCCAATCTCTCTCTCTCACACTCCCAATCTCTCTCTCTCTCTCACACTCCCAATCTCTCTCTCTCTCACACTCCCAATCTCTCTCTCTCACACTCCCAATCTCTCTCTCTCACACTCCCAATCTCTCTCTCTCACACTCCCAATCTCTCTCTCTCTCACACTCCCAATCTCTCTCTCTCTCACACTCCCAATCTCTCTCTCTCTCTCTCTCACTCCCAATCTCTCTCTCTCTCACTCCCAATCTCTCTCTCTCTCACACTCCCAATCTCTCTCTCTCACACACTCCCAATCTCTCTCTCTCACACTCCCAATCTCTCTCTCACACTCCCAGTCTCTCTCTCTCACACTCCCAATCTCTCTCTCTCTCACACACCCAATCTCTCTCTCTCACACTCCCAATCTCTCTCTCTCACACACTCCCAATCTCTCTCTCTCTCACACTCCCAATCTCTCTCTCTCACACACTCCCAGTCTCTCTCTCTCACACTCCCAATCTCTCTCTCTCACACTCCCAATCTCTCTCTCTCACACATTCCCAATCTCTCTCTCTCTCACTCCCAGTCTCTCTCACACTCCCAATCTCTCTCTCTCACACTCCCAATCTCTCTCTCTCTCACACTCCCAATCTCTCTCTCTCACACTCCCAATCTCTCTCTCTCACACTCCCAATCTCTCTCTCTCTCTCACTCCCAATCTCTCTCTCTCACACTCCCAATCTCTCTCTCTCTCATACTCCCAATCTCTCTCTCTCACACTCCCAATCTCTCTCTCTCTCACACTCCCAATCTCTCTCTCTCACACTCCCAATCTCTCTCTCTCTCACACTCCCAATCTCTCTCTCTCTCACACTCCCAATCTCTCTCACTCCCAATCTCTCTCTCACACTCCCAATCTCTCTCTCTCACACACTCCCAATCTCTCTCTCTCACACACTCCCAATCTCTCTCTCACACACCCAATCTCTCTCTCTCACACTCCCAATCTCTCTCTCTCACACACTCCCAATCTCTCTCTCTCTCACACTCCCAATCTCTCTCTCTCACACACTCCCAATCTCTCTCTCTCACACACTCCCAATCTCTCTCTCACACTCCCAATCTCTCTCTCTCACACTCCCAATCTCTCTCTCTCACACTCCCAATCTCTCTCTCACACACCCAATCTCTCTCTCTCACACTCCCAATCTCTCTCTCACACACCCAATCTCTCTCTCTCACACTCCCAATCTCTCTCTCTCTCTCTATCTCCCCATTCTCTCTCTCTCTCACTCCCAATCTCTCTCTCTCTCTCTATCTCCCCATTCTCGCTCTCTCTCCCCAGTCTCTCTCTCTCACACTCCCAATCTCTCTCTCTCTCACTCCCAATCTCTCTCTCTCTCACACTCCCAATCTCTCTCTCACACACTCCCAATCTCTCTCTCTCTCTCTCTCACTCCCAATCTCTCTCTCTGACACTCCCAATCTCCCTCTCTCTCACATTCCCAATCTCTCTCTCTCTCACTCCCAGTCTCTCTCTCTCACACTCCCAATCTCTCTCTCTCACACTCCCAATCTCTCTCTCTCACACATTCCCAATCTCTCTCTCACTCCCAGTCTCTCTCTCTCACACTCCCAATCTCTCTCTCTCTCACTCCCAATCTCTCTCTCTCTCACACTCCCAATCTCTCTCTCACACACTCCCAATCTCTCTCTCTCTCTCTCTCACTCCCAATCTCTCTCTCTGACACTCCCAATCTCTCTCTCTCTCACATTCCCAATCTCTCTCTCTCTCACTCCCAGTCTCTCTCTCTCACACTCCCAATCTCTCTCTCTCACACTCCCAATCTCTCTCTCTCACACATTCCCAATCTCTCTCTCTCTCACTCCCAGTCTCTCTCTCTCACACTCCCAATCTCTCTCTCTCACACTCCCAATCTCTCTCTCTCACACTCCCAATCTCTCTCTCTCACACTCCCAATCTCTCTCTCTCTCACACTCCCAATCTCTCTCTCTCACACTCCCAATCTCTTTCTCGCTCTCACACTCCCAATCCAATTCCAATTCCAATTCCAATTAAAATGCTTTATTGGCATGAAAGTTTACAGAGAACCATATTGCCAAAGCTTACATAGCAAAAAGGTACAGTTTTCCAACATTCTGTAGGTGTCAATCGATTTGACATTTGTTGGGTACATACAATATTACTTTTAAACAATATTAATTTTAAACAGTCTTTGTACTTCATTTGGTACGTTCAATATTAATTTTAAACAGTCTTAATTTTAAACAGTCCTCAGGTTGTGACATGTTGTTACATATTTGGCCCCAAGGTATGGTCTGTCTCCTTCTCCTAGGACTAATCTCAATTTTGACAGATCATCCAATTCCTTGAAATCTGGGGTTGTTTGGCTTAGCTTGTTGAATAATATGTTTCTTGATGTGTTGAATTTTTCGCATTTTAGGAGGAAATGCATTTCTGTTTCAACCTCGCCAGCCAGACATTGATCGCATATTCTATTCTCTCTAGGCTGCCAGGATTTCTTGTATCTGCCTTTTTCAATTTCCAGTTGGTGGTCGCTTAGTCTGTACCTGGTGAGGGTCTGTCTCTGTTTTGTGTCTCTGATGGTCGTGAGGTAGTCTGCCAGTTTATATTCTCTTTTTAGGGCCCGGTAACATTCTAATCTGCTTTGGCTTTCGGTTATTTTGTTCCAATGTTCCAGGTAGGTTTCTTTGCATTTTTTTAATGATTTGGTTCACTCGGATTGGTGTTTGGGCGGCTGTGTTGGTCTGGGGCTGGTCAGGGTCCGGCTGAGTACTTAGTTTCCGTAGCAGCTGACTCAGGGGACTCTTTTCTGGGTTTAGCTCTTGGGTCTGAAAGGCTTTGAAATGAAGGGTGTCTGGGGAGCTAGATTTGAGGTGATTTAGGAAGTTTAGTGCTCGTTTTTGGATGTTTATTATCAGTGGGTATCTGCCTAGTTCGGCTCTGCATGCATTTGTTGGCGTTTTCCTTTGGGTGCGAAGGATGCTTCGGCAGAATTCTGCATGTAGGGCTTCTATTGTATGTTTTTCCCATTTAGTGTAGCTTTGGTGATTTAGCGGGCCCCATACTTCACTACCGTACAGTGCAATGGGCAGGATTATGCTGTCAAATATTTTGAGCCAGATTTTGATTGGGATTTGGATGTTGTAGAATTTTCTTTTTATTGCATATAGGGCTCTTCGGGCTTTTTCTTTTAGTGCATTCACTGCTATGCTGAAGCTCCCTGATGCTGTAATAGTTAGACCAAGGTAGGTGTAGCTCATAGTGTGTCCTATAGTGATATCACTGAGGGTAAACTGGTATTTGTTTTCCTGACATCTGGGCCTTTTTTGAAAAATCATGATGTTGGTTTTCTTTAGATTTACTGTTAGAGCCCAATTTTGGCAGTATTTGTCGAGTAGGTCTAGTTGTTGCTGTAATCCCTGTTCTGTGGGAGACAGCAGAACCAGGTCGTCCGCATAGAACAGGGATTTCACTTCTCCATCTAGGAGACGGAGACCTGGTGACTCGCTTTGCTCCAGCATGTCTGCTAATTCATTTATGTATATGTTGAACAGGGTCGGGCTCAAATTGCAGCCCTGCCGGACGCCTCTTCTCTGGGTGAAGAAATCGGTGCGTTTGTCTCCAATTTTGACCCCGCATTTGTTTTTCAGATACATTGATTTAATAAGGTCATAGACTTTGCCCCCTATTCCACATTGAAGAAGTTTATAATAGAGCCCTTCGTGCCATATAGAGTCAAAGGCTTTCTTGAAGTCGATGAAACAGGCGAATATTTTCCCATTTTTTGTTTGGTGTATATGTTTTCCCAATCTCTCTCTCTCACACTCCCAATCTCTCTCTCTCTCTCACACTCCCAATCTCTCTCTCTCTCACACTCCCAATCTCTCTCTCTCACACTCCCAATCTCTCTCTCTCACACTCCCAATCTCTCTCTCTCACACTCCCAATCTCTCTCTCTCTCACACTCCCAATCTCTCTCTCTCTCACACTCCCAATCTCTCTCTCTCTCTCTCTCACTCCCAATCTCTCTCTCTCTCACTCCCAATCTCTCTCTCTCTCACACTCCCAATCTCTCTCTCTCACACACTCCCAATCTCTCTCTCTCACACTCCCAATCTCTCTCTCACACTCCCAGTCTCTCTCTCTCACACTCCCAATCTCTCTCTCTCTCACACACCCAATCTCTCTCTCTCACACTCCCAATCTCTCTCTCTCACACACTCCCAATCTCTCTCTCTCTCACACTCCCAATCTCTCTCTCTCACACACTCCCAGTCTCTCTCTCTCACACTCCCAATCTCTCTCTCTCACACTCCCAATCTCTCTCTCTCACACATTCCCAATCTCTCTCTCTCTCACTCCCAGTCTCTCTCACACTCCCAATCTCTCTCTCTCACACTCCCAATCTCTCTCTCTCTCACACTCCCAATCTCTCTCTCTCACACTCCCAATCTCTCTCTCTCTCTCACACTCCCAATCTCTCTCTCTCTCTCACTCCCAATCTCTCTCTCTCACACTCCCAATCTCTCTCTCTCTCATACTCCCAATCTCTCTCTCTCACACTCCCAATCTCTCTCTCTCTCACACTCCCAATCTCTCTCTCTCACACTCCCAATCTCTCTCTCTCTCACACTCCCAATCTCTCTCTCTCTCACACTCCCAATCTCTCTCTCTCTCTCTCTCACTCCCAATCTCTCTCTCTCTCACTCCCAATCTCTCTCTCTCTCACACTCCCAATCTCTCTCTCTCACACACTCCCAATCTCTCTCTCTCACACTCCCAATCTCTCTCTCACACTCCCAGTCTCTCTCTCTCACACTCCCAATCTCTCTCTCTCTCACACACCCAATCTCTCTCTCTCACACTCCCAATCTCTCTCTCTCTCTCACACTCCCAATCTCTCTCTCTCTCACACTCCCAATCTCTCTCTCTCACACTCCCAATCTCTCTCTCTCACACTCCCAATCTCTCTCTCTCACACTCCCAATCTCTCTCTCTCTCACACTCCCAATCTCTCTCTCTCTCACACTCCCAATCTCTCTCTCTCTCTCTCTCACTCCCAATCTCTCTCTCTCTCACTCCCAATCTCTCTCTCTCTCACACTCCCAATCTCTCTCTCTCACACACTCCCAATCTCTCTCTCTCACACTCCCAATCTCTCTCTCACACTCCCAGTCTCTCTCTCTCACACTCCCAATCTCTCTCTCTCTCACACACCCAATCTCTCTCTCTCACACTCCCAATCTCTCTCTCTCACACACTCCCAATCTCTCTCTCTCTCACACTCCCAATCTCTCTCTCTCACACACTCCCAGTCTCTCTCTCTCACACTCCCAATCTCTCTCTCTCACACTCCCAATCTCTCTCTCTCACACATTCCCAATCTCTCTCTCTCTCACTCCCAGTCTCTCTCACACTCCCAATCTCTCTCTCTCACACTCCCAATCTCTCTCTCTCTCACACTCCCAATCTCTCTCTCTCACACTCCCAATCTCTCTCTCTCTCTCACACTCCCAATCTCTCTCTCTCTCTCACTCCCAATCTCTCTCTCTCACACTCCCAATCTCTCTCTCTCTCATACTCCCAATCTCTCTCTCTCACACTCCCAATCTCTCTCTCTCTCACACTCCCAATCTCTCTCTCTCACACTCCCAATCTCTCTCTCTCTCACACTCCCAATCTCTCTTTCTCTCACACTCCCAATCTCTCTCACTCCCAATCTCTCTCTCACACTCCCAATCTCTCTCTCTCACACACTCCCAATCTCTCTCTCTCACACTCCCAATCTCTCTCTCACACTCCCAGTCTCTCTCTCTCACACTCCCAATCTCTCTCTCACACACCCAATCTCTCTCTCTCACACTCCCAATCTCTCTCTCTCACACACTCCCAATCTCTCTCTCTCTCACACTCCCAATCTCTCTCTCTCACACACTCCCAATCTCTCTCTCTCACACACTCCCAATCTCTCTCTCACACTCCCAATCTCTCTCTCTCACACTCCCAATCTCTCTCTCTCACACTCCCAATCTCTCTCTCACACACCCAATCTCTCTCTCTCACACTCCCAATCAGTTCAGTTCAAATGCTTTATTGGCATGAAAGTTTACAGAGAACCATATTGCCAAAGCTTACATTGCAAAAAGGTACAGTTTTCCAACATTCTGTAGGTGTCAATCGATTTGACATTTGTTGGGTATATACAATATTACTTTTAAACAATATTAATTTTAAACAGTCTTTCTACTTCATTTGGTACGTTCAATATTAATTTTAAACAGTCTTACTTTTAAACAGTCCTCAGGTTGTGACATGTTGTTACATATTTAGCCCCAAGGTATGGTCTGTCTCCTTCTCCTAGGACTAATCTCAATTTTGACAGATCATCCAATTCCTTGAAATCTGGGGTTGTTTGGCTTAGCTTGTTGAATAATATGTTTCTTGATGTGTTGAATTTTTCGCATTTTAGGAGGAAATGCATTTCTGTTTCAACCTCGCCAGCCAGACATTGATCGCATATTCTATTCTCTCTAGGCTGCCAGGATTTCTTGTATCTGCCTTTTTCAATTTCCAGTTGGTGGTCGCTTAGTCTGTACCTGGTGAGGGTCTGTCTCTGTTTTGTGTCTCTGATGGTCGTGAGGTAGTCTGCCAGTTTATATTCTCTTTTTAGGGCCCGGTAACATTCTAATCTGCTTTGGCTTTCGGTTATTTTGTTCCAATGTTCCAGGTAGGTTTCTTTGCATTTTTTAATGATTTGGTTCACTCGGATTGGTGTTTGGACGGCTGTGTTGGTCTGGGGCTGGTCAGGGTCCGGCTGAGTACTTAGTTTCAGTAGCAGCTGACTCAGGGGACTCTTTTCTGGGTTTAGCTCTTGGGTCTGAAAGGCTTTGAAATGAAGGGTGTCTGGGGAGCTAGATTTGAGGTGATTTAGGAAGTTTAGTGCTCGTTTTTGGATGTTTATTATCAGTGGGTATCTGCCTAGTTCGGCTCTGCATGCATTTGTTGGCGTTTTTCTTTGGGTGCGAAGGATGCTTCGGCAGAATTCTGCATGTAGGGCTTCTATTGTGTGTTTTTCCCATTTAGTGTAGCTTTGGTGATTTAGCGGGCCCCATACTTCACTACCGTACAGTGCAATGGGCAGGATTATGCTGTCAAAAATTTTGAGCCAGATTTTGATTGGGATTTGGATGTTGTAGAATTTTCTTTTTATTGCATATAGGGCTCTTCGGGCTTTTTCTTTTAGTGCATTCACTGCTATGCTGAAGCTCCCTGATGCTGTAATAGTTAGACCAAGGTAGGTGTAGCTCATAGTGTGTCCTATAGTGGTATCACTGAGGGTAAACTGGTATTTGTTTTCCTGACATCTGGGTCTTTTCTGAAAAATCATGATGTTGGTTTTCTTTAGATTTACTGTTAGAGCCCAATTTTGGCAGTATTTGTCGAGTAGGTCTAGTTGTTGCTGTAATCCCTGTTCTGTGGGAGACAGCAGAACCAGGTCGTCCGCATAGAACAGGGACTTCACTTCTCCATCCAGGAGACGGAGACCTGGTGACTCGCTTTGCTCCAGCATGTCTGCTAATTCATTTATGTATATGTTGAACAGGGTCGGGCTCAAATTGCAGCCCTGCCGGACGCCTCTTCTCTGGGTGAAGAAATCGGTGCGTTTGTCTCCAATTTTGACCCCGCATTTGTTTTTCAGATACATTGATTTAATAAGGTCATAGACTTTGCCCCCTATTCCACACTGAAGAAGTTTATAATAGAGCCCTTCGTGCCATATAGAGTCAAAGGCTTTCTTGAAGTCGATGAAACAGGCGAATATTTTCCCATTTTTTGTTTGGTGTTTATGTTTTTCAATGAGGGTGTGAAGGGTATAGATATGGTCGGCGGTGCGGTGTTTTGGAAGAAAGCCTATTTGGTTTTTTCTGAGGATATTATGTTTGTTAAGAAAATCAAGTAATCTACTATTTAGAATACTGCAGAATAACTTCCCTAGACAACTGTTGACACAGATGCCGCGGTAGTTATTTGGGTCTGATTTGTTTCCACTTTTATATATGGGGGAGATTAGTCCTTGGCACCAGATATCGGGAAAACAGCCTGAGCGTAATATGATGTTGAATAGTTTGAGTATCGCACCCTGCATCTCCATATTGCTGAACTTTAGCATTTCATTTTTGATGTCTGGGCCACAGGCTTTCTTTAGGTGGAGAGATTTTGTTTTTGTGGCCAGTTCTTTCCGTGTGATTGGGGAGTCTAGAGGGTTTTGGTTGTCTTTAATTGTTGCTTCTAATGTGTGGAGTTTTTCTGTGACCTGATGTTGACTTGTGTTTGTTTTGTTTTTTGGGATGTCTTTGTAGAGGTTTTCAAAATGTGTTCTCCAGATGTCGCCATCTTGGATTGGTAATGCTTGCAATTGTGTTGTAATCTCTCTCTCACACACCCAATCTCTCTCTCTCACACTCCCAATCTCTCTCTCTCTCTCTCTATCTCCCCATTCTCTCTCTCTCTCACTCCCAATCTCTCTCTCTCTCTCTATCTCCCCATTCTCGCTCTCTCTCCCCAGTCTCTCTCTCTCACACTCCCAATCTCTCTCTCTCTCACTCCCAATCTCTCTCTCTCTCACACTCCCAATCTCTCTCTCACACACTCCCAATCTCTCTCTCTCTCTCACTCCCAATCTCTCTCTCTGACACTCCCAATCTCCCTCTCTCTCACATTCCCAATCTCTCTCTCTCTCACTCCCAGTCTCTCTCTCTCACACTCCCAATCTCTCTCTCTCACACTCCCAATCTCTCTCTCTCACACATTCCCAATCTCTCTCTCACTCCCAGTCTCTCTCTCTCACACTCCCAATCTCTCTCTCTCACACTCCCAATCTCTCTCTCTCACACTCCCAATCTCTCTCTCTCACACTCCCAATCTCTCTCTCTCTCACACTCCCAATCTCTCTCTCTCACACTCCCAATCTCTCTCTCGCTCTCACACTCCCAATCTCTCTCTCTCACACTCCCAATCTCAGTTCAGTTCAGTTCAGTTCAGTTCAAATGCTTTATTGGCATGAAAGTTTACAGAGAACCATATTGCCAAAGCTTACATAGCAAAAAGGTACAGTTTTCCAACATTCTGTAGGTGTCAATCGATTTGACATTTGTTGGGTATATACAATATTACTTTTAAACAATATTAATTTTAAACAGTCTTTCTACTTCATTTGGTACGTTCAATATTAATTTTAAACAGTCTTACTTTTAAACAGTCCTCAGGTTGTGACATGTTGTTACATATTTAGCCCCAAGGTATGGTCTGTCTCCTTCTCCTAGGACTAATCTCAATTTTGACAGATCATCCAATTCCTTGAAATCTGGGGTTGTTTGGCTTAGCTTGTTGAATAATATGTTTCTTGATGTGTTGAATTTTTCGCATTTTAGGAGGAAATGCATTTCTGTTTCAACCTCGCCAGCCAGACATTGATCGCATATTCTATTCTCTCTAGGCTGCCAGGATTTCTTGTATCTGCCTTTTTCAATTTCCAGTTGGTGGTCGCTTAGTCTGTACCTGGTGAGGGTCTGTCTCTGTTTTGTGTCTCTGATGGTCGTGAGGTAGTCTGCCAGTTTATATTCTCTTTTTAGGGCCCGGTAACATTCTAATCTGCTTTGGCTTTCGGTTATTTTGTTCCAATGTTCCAGGTAGGTTTCTTTGCATTTTTTAATGATTTGGTTCACTCGGATTGGTGTTTGGACGGCTGTGTTGGTCTGGGGCTGGTCAGGGTCCGGCTGAGTACTTAGTTTCAGTAGCAGCTGACTCAGGGGACTCTTTTCTGGGTTTAGCTCTTGGGTCTGAAAGGCTTTGAAATGAAGGGTGTCTGGGGAGCTAGATTTGAGGTGATTTAGGAAGTTTAGTGCTCGTTTTTGGATGTTTATTATCAGTGGGTATCTGCCTAGTTCGGCTCTGCATGCATTTGTTGGCGTTTTTCTTTGGGTGCGAAGGATGCTTCGGCAGAATTCTGCATGTAGGGCTTCTATTGTGTGTTTTTCCCATTTAGTGTAGCTTTGGTGATTTAGCGGGCCCCATACTTCACTACCGTACAGTGCAATGGGCAGGATTATGCTGTCAAAAATTTTGAGCCAGATTTTGATTGGGATTTGGATGTTGTAGAATTTTCTTTTTATTGCATATAGGGCTCTTCGGGCTTTTTCTTTTAGTGCATTCACTGCTATGCTGAAGCTCCCTGATGCTGTAATAGTTAGACCAAGGTAGGTGTAGCTCATAGTGTGTCCTATAGTGGTATCACTGAGGGTAAACTGGTATTTGTTTTCCTGACATCTGGGTCTTTTCTGAAAAATCATGATGTTGGTTTTCTTTAGATTTACTGTTAGAGCCCAATTTTGGCAGTATTTGTCGAGTAGGTCTAGTTGTTGCTGTAATCCCTGTTCTGTGGGAGACAGCAGAACCAGGTCGTCCGCATAGAACAGGCACTTCACTTCTCCATCCAGGAGACGGAGACCTGGTGACTCGCTTTGCTCCAGCATGTCTGCTAATTCATTTATGTATATGTTGAACAGGGTCGGGCTCAAATTGCAGCCCTGCCGGACGCCTCTTCTCTGGGTGAAGAAATCGGTGCGTTTGTCTCCAATTTTGACCCCGCATTTGTTTTTCAGATACATTGATTTAATAAGGTCATAGACTTTCTCTCTCTCTCTCTCTCTCACTCCCAATCTCTCTCTCTCTCTCTATCTCCCCATTCTCGCTCTCTCTCCCCAGTCTCTCTCTCTCACACTCCCAATCTCTCTCTCTCTCACTCCCAATCTCTCTCTCTCTCACACTCCCAATCTCTCTCTCACACACTCCCAATCTCTCTCTCTCTCTCACTCCCAATCTCTCTCTCTGACACTCCCAATCTCTCTCTCTCTCACATTCCCAATCTCTCTCTCTCTCACTCCCAGTCTCTCTCACACTCCCAATCTCTCTCTCTCACACTCCCAATCTCTCTCTCTCACACATTCCCAATCTCTCTCTCTCTCACTCCCAGTCTCTCTCTCTCACACTCCCAATCTCTCTCTCTCACACTCCCAATCTCTCTCTCTCACACTCCCAATCTCTCTCTCTCACACTCCCAATCTCTCTCTCTCACACTCCCAATCTCTCTCTCTCTCACACTCCCAATCTCTCTCTCACACTCCCAATCTCTCTCTCGCTCTCACACTCCCAATCTCTCTCTCTCACACTCCCAATCTGTCTCTCTCTCTCACACTCCCAATCTCTCTCTCTCTCACACTCCCAATCTCTCTCTCACACTCCCAATCTCTCTCTCTCACACTCCCAATCTCTCTCTCTCACACTCCCAATCTCTCTCTCTCTCACACTCCCAATCTCTCTCTCTCTCACACTCCCAATCTCTCTCTCTCTCTCTCTCTCACTCCCAATCTCTCTCTCTCTCACTCCCAATCTCTCTCTCTCTCACACTCCCAATCTCTCTCTCTCACACACTCCCAATCTCTCTCTCTCACACTCCCAATCTCTCTCTCACACTCCCAGTCTCTCTCTCTCACACTCCCAATCTCTCTCTCTCTCACACACCCAATCTCTCTCTCTCACACTCCCAATCTCTCTCTCTCACACACTCCCAATCTCTCTCTCTCTCACACTCCCAATCTCTCTCTCTCACACACTCCAGTCTCTCTCTCTCACACTCCCAATCTCTCTCTCTCACACTCCCAATCTCTCTCTCTCACACATTCCCAATCTCTCTCTCTCTCACTCCCAGTCTCTCTCTCTCACACTCCCAATCTCTCTCTCTCACACACCCAATCTCTCTCTCTCACACTCCCAATCTCTCTCTCTCACACTCCCAATCTCTCTCTCTCTCTCACACTCCCAATCTCTCTCTCTCACACTCCCAATCTCTCTCTCTCTCTCACACTCCCAATCTCTCTCTCTCTCACTCCCAATCTCTCTCTCTCACACTCCCAATCTCTCTCTCTCTCACACTCCCAATCTCTCTCTCTCACACTCCCAATCTCTCTCTCTCTCACACTCCCAATCTCTCTCTCTCTCACACTCCCAATCTCTCTCTCTCACCACTCCCCAATCTCTCTCTCTCTCACACTCCCAATCTCTCTCTCTCTCACACTCCCAATCTCTCTCTCTCACTCCCAATCTCTCTCTCACACTCCCAATCTCTCTCTCTCACACACTCCCAATCTCTCTCTCTCACACTCCCAATCTCTCTCTCACACTCCCAGTCTCGCTCTCTCACACTCCCAATCTCTCTCTCACACACCCAATCTCTCTCTCTCACACTCCCAATCTCTCTCTCTCACACACTCCCCAATCTCTCTCTCTCTCACTCCCAATCTCTCTCTCTCACACACCTCCCAATCTCTCTCTCACACACTCCCAATCTCTCTCTCACACTCCCAATCTCTCTCTCTCACACTCCCAATCTCTCTCTCTCTCTCACTCCCAATCTCTCTCTCTCACACTCCCAATCTCTCTCTCTCACACTCCCAATCTCTCTCTCACACACCCAATCTCTCTCTCTCACACTCCCAATCTCTCTCTCACACACCCAATCTCTCTCTCTCACACTCCCAATCTCTCTCTCTCACACTCCCAGTCTCTCTCTCTCACACTCCCAATCTCTCTCTCTCTCACACTCCCAATCTCTCTCTCTCACACACACCAATCTCTCTCTCTCTCACTCCCAATCTCTCTCTCACACTCCCAATCTCTCTCTCTCACACTCCCAATCTCTCTCTCGCTCTCACACTCCCAATCTCTCTCTCTCACACTCCCAATCTCTCTCTCTCTCTCACACTCCCAATCTCTCTCTCTCTCACTCTCCCAATCTCTCTCTCTCTCACACTCCCAATCTCTCTCTCTCTCACACTCCCAATCTCTCTCTCTCTCACACTCTCCCAATCCTCTCTCTCTCTCTCTCTCTCACTCCCAATCTCTCTCTCTCTCTCACTCCCAATCTCTCTCTCTCTCACACTCCCAATCTCTCTCTCTCACACACTCCCAATCT
>NW_028227005.1:12500-19903 GCF_052327205.1 Somniosus microcephalus
AATCAGTTAGCCATGCACCAGACTCGGCCTCGCCTTTTTCATTTATGGTTAATGATGTGCCCAGGCTGGGACTTAGTCTCTCCAGCAGCCAAAACTTTTCACTGGTTAATGAGGTGCCCAGCCCGGCACTTAGTCTCTCTCCCCAGCAAGCTTACTTGGTCGGCCGACATTTGGATCCATTTTCGGGGCTTAATCGGGTCGAATACGGTCCCTTACGCAAGGGGAGCCGAAGCCCCGGCCTCTGCCAGGCGTCAGGCTGCCGTTTTTTAAGCCCGACCAAAAACCCGAAAATTGGTTAAAAATGGAAATAAATTTCCACCCAAAAAGGGTTAAAAGTCGGTTGGACGGCAGCCCTGGTCGGTCTCTGCAGACCTGGAGGCCCTAGACAGTAATCTGGAAAACAGACAAAGTCTCGAGAAACCACCTCCTACCATTCTCCAGGTACCCCGCCAATCCCCCCTGCCAGAAATGACAAGTGTCAAATCAGCGGGACGGATTTGACTTTTGTGACCGACCGCTGGAACTTTTTTCGGCTACAGGCAGTCAAATTTTTCTCCTTCCGGACTTCCAGTACAACTTTGAACGGCCATATCTCCGCACTCCCGCGTCGGAGCCAAGCCGTTTTTACACCGTTAGACGCGGCTTCCCGTGCCCGTTCGAATGCCGCCCTGCTCGGCGGAAAAGGAGAATTTTTTTATTTTTCGGCCGATTTCGGGAAAAAAAATTCCCGCTCTGAACTCGGATTTTTCGGCTTTAATCGTTTCGTATACGGTCCCTTACGCAAGGGAGCCGAAGCCCCGGCCTCTGCCGGGCGTCAGGCTGCCGTTTTTAAGCCCGACCAAAAACCCGAAAATTGGTTAAAAATGGAAATAAATTTCCACCCAAAAAGGGTTAAAAGTCGGTTGGACGGCAGCCCGGGTCGGTCTCTGCAGACCTGGAGGCCCTAGACAGTAATCTGGAAAACAGATAAAGTCTCGAAAAACCACCTCCTACCATTCTCCAGGTACCCCGCCAATCCCCCCTGCCAGAAATGACAAGTGTCAAATCAGCGGGACGGATTTGACTTTTGTGACCGACCGCTGGAACTTTTTTCGGCTACAGGCAGTCAAATTTTTCTCCTTCCGGACTTCCAGTACAACTTTGAACGGCCATATCTCCGCACTCCCGCGTCGGAGCCAAGCCGTTTTTACACCGTTAGACGCGGCTTCCCGTGCCCGTTCGAATGCCACCCTGCTCGGCGGAAAAGGAGACATTTTTTTTTTCCGGCCGTTTTCGGGAAAAAATTTTCCCGCTCTGAACTCCGATTTTACGCCTTTAATCGATTCGGAGACGGTCGCTTACGCAAGGGAGGCGAAGCCCGGGCCTCTGCCGGGCGTCAGCCTGCCGTATGTAAGCCCGTCCGAAGCATGAGTTCCCACTTTTGGTTATCCAGTTGTCAATTTTAAAATTTCAGTTACTCAGTTGCCTGCTTGGTTAATCATTTGTCGCTCTGACATTTGGTTAACCAGTTGTCGATGTTCGAAATTCAGTTAATGAGTTGCCTCTTTGAAATTTCAGTTAATGAGTTGGCCCTTTGGTTACTCATTTGTCCCTGTGTCTTTTGGTTAACCAGTTGTCGATGTTCGAAATTCAGTTAATGAGTTGCCTCCTTGGTTACTCATTTGTCGCTCTGGCTTTTGGTTAACCAGTTGTCGATGTTCAAAATTACAGTTAATGAGTTGCCTCTTTGAAATTTCAGTTAATGAGTTGGCCCTTTGGTTACTCATTTGTCCCTGTGTCTTTTGGTTAACCAGTTGTCGATGTTCGAAATTCAGTTAATGAGTTGCCTCCTTGGTTAATCATTTGTCGCTCTGACTCTTGGTTAACCAGTTGTCGATGTTCAAAATTTCAGTTAATGAGCTGCTCTTATGTTCTATGATTTCCTACCTTGACAACTCATTAACCAGTGTTTCAAACAATGCACCAGGCCATTTGACGACCCCAACTCGGTTCCACAAGCGGGAAAGCAGCACCCCAAGGCCCGGTAAGGGGGCCGAATACATTCCCATCGTGAATTCCGTCCCAAATGTGAATGACAAGTTTTCAGTTAATCAGTTGCCTGCTTGGTTACTCATTTGTCGCTCTGACATTTGGTTAACCAGTTGTCGATGTTCAAATTTCAGTTAATGAGTAGCCTCTTTGAAATTTCAGTTAATGAGTTGGCCCTTTGGTTACTCATTTGTCCCTGTGTCTTTTGGTTACCCAGTTGTCGATGTTCGAAATTCAGTTAATGAGTTGCCTCCTTGGTTAATCATTTGTCGCTCTGACTCTTGGTTAACCAGTTGTCGATGTTCGAAATTCAGTTAATGAGTTGCCTCCTTGGTTAATCATTTGTCGCTCTGGCTTTTGGTTTACCAGTTGTCGATGTTCAAAATTTCAGTTAATGAGTTGCCTCTTTGAAATTTCAGTTAATGAGTTGGCCCTTGGTTACTCATTTGTCCCTGTGTCTTTTGGTTAACCAGTTGTCGATGTTCGAAATTCAGTTAGTGAGTTGCCTCCTTGGTTAATCATTTGTCGCTCTGGCTTTTGGTTAACCAGTTGTCGATGTTCAAAATTTCAGTTAATGAGTTGCCTCTTTGAAATTTCAGTTAATGAGTTGGCCCTTTGGTTACTCATTTGTCCCTGTGTCTTTTGGTTAACCAGTTGTCGATGTTCGAAATTCAGTTAATGAGTTGCCTCCTTGGTTAATCATTTGTCGCTCTGGCTTTTGGTTAACCAGTTGTCGATGTTCAAAATTTCAGTTAATGAGCTGCTCTTATGTTCTATGATTTCCGACCTTGACAACTCATTAACCAGTGTTTCAAACAATGCACCAGGCCATTTGACGACCCCAACTCGGTTCCACAAGCGGGAAAGCAGCACCCCAAGGCCCGGTAAGGGGGCCGAATACATTCCCATCGTGAATTCCGTCCCAAATGTGAATGACAAGTTTTCAGTTAATCAGTTGCCTGCTTGGTTACTCATTTGTCGCTCTGACATTTGGTTAACCAGTTGTCGATGTTCAAAATTTCAGTTAATGAGTTGCCTCTTTGAAATTTCAGTTAATGAGTTGGCCCTTTGGTTACTCATTTGTCCCTGTGTCTTTTGGTTACCCAGTTGTCGATGTTCGAAATTCAGTTAATGAGTTGCCTCCTTGGTTAATCATTTGTCGCCCTGACTCTTGGTTAACCAGTTGTCGATGTTCGAAATTCAGTTAATGAGTTGCCTCCTTGGTTAATCATTTGTCGCTCTGACATTTGGTTAACCAGTTGTCGATGTTCGAAATTCAGTTAATGAGTTGCCTCCTTGGTTAATCATTTGTCGCTCTGGCTTTTGGTTAACCAGTTGTCGATGTTCAAAATTTCAGTTATTGAGTTGCCTCTTTGAAATTTCAGTTAATGAGTTGGCCCTTTGGTGACTCATTTGTCCCTGTGTCTTTTGGTTAACCAGTTGTCGATGTTCGAAATTCAGTTAATGAGTTGCCTCCTTGGTTAATCATTTGTCGCTCTGGCTTTTGGTTAACCAGTTGTCGATGTTCAAAATTTCAGTTAATGAGCTGCTCTTATGTTCTATGATTTCCGACCTTGACAACTCATTAACCAGTGTTTCAAACAATGCACCAGGCCATTTGACGACCCCAACTCGGTTCCACAAGCGGGAAAGCAGCACCCCAAGGCCCGGTAAGGGGGCCGAATACATTCCCATCGTGAATTCCGTCCCAAATGTGAAAGACAAGTTTTCAGTTAATCAGTTGCCTGCTTGGTTACTCATTTGTCGCTCTGACATTTGGTTAACCAGTTGTCGATGTTCAAATTTCAGTTAATGAGTAGCCTCTTTGAAATTTCAGTTAATGAGTTGGCCCTTTGGTTACTCATTTGTCCCTGTGTCTTTTGGTTACCCAGTTGTCGATGTTCGAAATTCAGTTTATGAGTTGCCTCCTTGGTTACTCATTTGTCGCTCTGGCTTTTGGTTAACCAGTTGTCGATGTTCAAAATTTCAGTTAATGAGTTGCCTCTTTGAAATTTCAGTTAATGAGTTGGCCCTTTGGTGACTCATTTGTCCCTGTGTCTTTTGGTTAACCAGTTGTCGA
This sequence comes from Somniosus microcephalus, assembly GCF_052327205.1. Classification (NCBI taxonomy): domain Eukaryota; kingdom Metazoa; phylum Chordata; class Chondrichthyes; order Squaliformes; family Somniosidae; genus Somniosus; species Somniosus microcephalus. The sequence continues at coordinate 16,609 of NW_028227005.1, forward strand.
TGTTCGAAATTCAGTTAATGAGTTGCCTCCTTGGTTAATCATTTGTCGCTCTGGCTTTTGGTTAACCAGTTGTCGATGTTCAAAATTTCAGTTAATGAGCTGCTCTTATGTTCTATGATTTCCGACCTTGACAACTCATTAACCAGTGTTTCAAACAATGCACCAGGCCATTTGACGACCCCAACTCGGTTCCACAAGCGGGAAAGCAGCACCCCAAGGCCCGGTAAGGGGGCCGAATACATTCCCATCGTGAATTCCGTCCCAAATGTGAAAGACAAGTTTTCAGTTAATCAGTTGCCTGCTTGGTTACTCATTTGTCGCTCTGACATTTGGTTAACCAGTTGTCGATGTTCAAATTTCAGTTAATGAGTAGCCTCTTTGAAATTTCAGTTAATGAGTTGGCCCTTTGGTTACTCATTTGTCCCTGTGTCTTTTGGTTACCCAGTTGTCGATGTTCGAAATTCAGTTTATGAGTTGCCTCCTTGGTTAATCATTTGTCGCTCTGGCTTTTGGTTAACCAGTTGTCGATGTTCAAAATTTCAGTTAATGAGTTGCCTCTTTGAAATTTCAGTTAATGAGTTGGCCCTTTGGTTACTCATTTGTCCCTGTGTCTTTTGGTTATCCAGTTGTCGATGTTCGAAATTCAGTTAATGAGTTGCCTCCTTGGTTAATCATTTGTCGCTCTGGCTTTTGGTTAACCAGTTGTCGATGTTCAAAATTTCAGTTAATGAGTTGCCTCTTTGAAATTTCAGTTAATGAGTTGGCCCTTTGGTTACTCATTTGTCCCTGTGTCTTTTGGTTAACCAGTTGTCGATGTTCGAAATTCAGTTAATGAGTTGCCTCCTTGGTTAATCATTTGTCGCTCTGACATTTGGTTAACCAGTTGTCGATGTTCGAAATTCAGTTAATGAGTTGCCTCCTTGGTTAATCATTTGTCGCTCTGGCTTTTGGTTAACCAGTTGTCGATGTTCAAAATTTCAGTTAATGAGTTGCCTCTTTGAAATTTCAGTTAATGAGTTGGCCCTTTGGTTACTCATTTGTCCCTGTGTCTTTTGGTTAACCAGTTGTCGATGTTCGAAATTCAGTTACTGAGTTGCCTCCTTGGTTAATCATTTGTCGCTCTGGCTTTTGGTTAACCAGTTGTCGATGTTCAAAATTTCAGTTAATGAGCTGCTCTTATGTTCTATGATTTCCGACCTTGACAACTCATTAACCAGTGTTTCAAACAATGCACCAGGCCATTTGACGACCCCAACTCGGTTCCACAAGCGGGAAAGCAGCACCCCAAGGCCCGGTAAGGGGGCCGAATACATTCCCATCGTGAATTCCGTCCCAAATGTGAATGACAAGTTTTCAGTTAATCAGTTGCCTCCTTGGTTAATCATTTGTCGCTCTGACATTTGGTTATCCAGTTGTCGATGTTCAAAATTTCAGTTAATGAGTTGCCTCTTTGAAATTTCAGTTAATGAGTTGGCCCTTTGGTTACTCATTTGTCCCTGTGTCTTTTGGTTACCCAGTTGTCGATGTTCGAAATTCAGTTAATGAGTTGCCTCCTTGGTTAATCATTTGTCGCCCTGACTCTTGGTTAACCAGTTGTCGATGTTCGAAATTCAGTTATTGAGTTGCCTCCTTGGTTAATCATTTGTCGCTCTGACATTTGGTTAACCAGTTGTCGATGTTCGAAATTCAGTTAATGAGTTGCCTCCTTGGTTAATCATTTGTCGCTCTGGCTTTTGGTTAACCAGTTGTCGATGTTCAAAATTTCAGTTAATGAGTTGCCTCTTTGAAATTTCAGTTAATGAGTTGGCCCTTTGGTTAATCATTTGTCGCTCTGGCTTTTGGTTAACCAGTTGTCGATGTTCAAAATTTCAGTTAATGAGCTGCTCTTATGTTCTATGATTTCCGACCTTGACAACTCATTAACCAGTGTTTCAAACAATGCACCAGGCCATTTGACGACCCCAACTCGGTTCCACAAGCGGGAAAGCAGCACCCCCAAGCCCCGGTAAGGCGGCCGAATACATTCCCATCGTGAATTCCGTCCCAAATGTGAATGACAAGTTTTCAGTTAATCATTTGCCACCTTGGTTCATCATTTGCCACTCTGACTTTTGGTTTCCCAGTTGTCAGTTTTCACATTTCAGTTACTGAGTTGACTTTGTCTTTCTCACTCTGTGTATCTCTATCTTCTCTCTGTCTCTCTCAGTGTATGCGAGTGTCTGTGTGTGTTCCACTGCCGCCCGGCCAACCGGGTCCAAAGGCCCGCCACGTTACACACGAAAAACCCCGGTCTCGCTTCGGAGCGACGGGCACCCGGCTTCTCGGTGTCGGACCGACTCCGTTCAGATACCGCTGGATGCCCCTTGCCCCTGGCTTGCTCTGGCAGCCGGCGCGTGCAGGCCGCCCCCTGCCCCGCCGTCTCAGTGGTCGGAAAGCGGTCTCCAGCCAACGGCTGTACCTCGGCCGCGGAAAGAGGCAGCTACACAAGCGAGGCACTGCTCTGTGCGGCCCCGCCACCCCGTTCAGCTGCCGTTGTCCCCGACCGGATCGGACTTTCCTTCCCGAAGTTATCCCCGATAAGCTGCCGCTGACCGACGGCCCGTCAGCCGCTGCGGGACGGCGACACTTTCCCGAACTCGCCCGGGGCCACTTCGGCAATATAGTGTGCGCCGGAGCCGGGGCTTTCCAACGAGCCATCCCCGAACGAAATCGGACACGGGAGTCGGGAGCGACAGGCGTTCGACTGGTGCCGGGCAACCGGGTCCAAACGCCCGCCTTGTTAAACACACGTACACCCCAGGCTCGATTCGGAGCGACGGGCACCCGGCTTCCCGGTGTCGGACCGACTCCGTTCAGATACCGTTGGATGCCCCTTGCCCCTGGCTTGCTCTGGCAGCCGGCGCGTGCAGGCCGCCCCCCGCCCCGCCGTCTCAGTGGTCGGAAAGTGGTCTCCAGCCAACGGCTGTACCTCGGCCGGGGAAAGGGGCAGCTACACAAGCCAGGCACTGGTCTGTGCGGGCCCGCCACCCCGTTCGGCTGCCGTTGATCCGGACCGGATCGGACTTTCCCTCCCGAAGTTATGCCCGATAAGCTGCCGCTCACCGGCGGCCCGTCAGCCGCTGCGGGATGGCGACACTTTGCCGAACTTGCCGGGGTCCAGGCCGATAATATAGTGTGCGCCAGCGCCGGGGCTTTCCAACGAGCCCTCCCTGACCGAAATCGGACACGGGAGTCCAGAGCGATAGGCGTTCGACTGCCGGCCGGCCAAACACAGGCAATCCCCCGCCGTTGCGGA
>NW_028227006.1:0-19803 GCF_052327205.1 Somniosus microcephalus
ATTTCCAATTCGTCGCCACTGTTGTGTCTGTGTGTTGATAGGGACACTGAAGACAGGAGTTGGTTTCACAGGTGTTTACTAAACAAAGTCTGGAGGGGAACTAACTGATACAACACAATATACAGGCTTATATAGCCCGAGTGGCCATTACTGGCATTACAGTACACATGGGGCTCTTAAAGGCACATACACTACAGGTATACCGTGTGTATTCTTAGTTGTATGCACCAGAGGCTGTCCACGTTTAATCTGCTGTTTTAACAAACTATAACAGGAATTACCTAGTAAATTATTTCCACCCATTTAATGTATGTACTTATTACTGAATCGAGACCTACCGGTTATTCTTTATAGATTCTAGAAACCAAATACAATTTATGACTTTCTACATGCATCTAACACTCAAACTGTGCAATATCCAGGGGATGAACATAGTCTACGCCAATAGCGTGAAATGGACTCATAGCGAATCGGCAGCAAATTTTACTCTGTGCCCGGTTTACTTTTCCATTGAATTCCATGAATAAGAAAATGGGCGCATTGCAAACAGGCGGTAATTCACTACGTACCCGAATCGTGGACCAATTTCACCCCGCCTATCCCATGGTCCTGCTACACAAACATATATCCAATCTTAAAATGATGAACAATTGGAATTTTTTAAACCATGATTCCCTCTAAGCTAATCAAAGATATTACTTGTCCTCGTACCAATTTGATTAGAATCAGAACAGTATTCGAAAAGACGTTTCAAAATAATGAATGCTTTAATTTTCTTTTTACAGAATTCTTCCTTGCAATTTTCACTTGATGAAGAAAACTCTACTGCTAAAGAATCATTTACTGAGCAACAAAAAAAAAAGCGACAAAAGGACCTTGCTGCATTAGAGCGATTGTTTAAGGTTTTAATTTTGCTGATAATTTTACATCTTGTTAATTGTTGTGATGAAGTTTTGGGCTTGCTAAGAACACAGTATTACTAATGGCATTGTGAAAATACCTGCACTGCACTTAGAAATGGATCTGTACACTCCATCGATGGCTCAGTGAGATTCCCAATTATCTCCATCCTCCTTCCTGGCCACTGTCTGAAGCTGACCCAGACTGTTCGCAACCTTCACATCCTATTTGCCCCTGAGCTGAGCTTCCAACCCCATATCCTCACCATCACCAAGAGTGCCTACATCCACCTCCGTAATATCGCCTGTCTCTACCCCGCCTCAGCTCATCTGCTGCTGAAACCCTCATCCATGCCTTTGTTACCTCCAGACTTGACTATTCCAACACACTCCTGGTCGGCCTCCCATCTTCCACCCTCCGTTATCTTGAGTTTATCCAAAATTCTCACCTTGTGTTCAAATCCCTCCATGGTCTCGCCCCTTCCATCTTTGTAAGCTGTTCCAACCCTACAACCCTCTGAGATCTCAGTGCTCCTCCAATTCTGGCCTCTTGCAATCCCTGATCTTCATCACTCCACCATTGGCGGCTGTGCCTTCATCTGACTAGGTCCTAAGCTCTGCAATTCCGTCCCTAAATCTCTCCACATCTCTCCCTCTCTCTCCTTGAAGTTGCTCCTTAAAATATATCTCTTTGACCAAGATTTTGTTACGTACCCTTACATCTCTTTATGAGACTTGGTGTCAAATTTGTCTGCTAAGCGCTCCTGTGAAACACCATGGGACATTTTTACTGTGTTAAAGGTGCTATATAAATGCAAGTTGTTGTTGTTGTTGTGTAGGTTTGCCACCTGGCTAGCTTTTCACTGGTCCAAACAGATTTTCATAATTGCTTGCAGTTGCTTGTTGACTGTTTTAGCCAGAAATACAGTGCTTGTGTTCTGTAAATAACGTGTGGTAAGCCTTTATAAAATGGCCACGATACCATTAGTCAACAGTGGCAATTTTAAAAACCGGTCAGTTGTCAACACTACTGGTGAAGAGCTGAGCTCTACAGATCAGGAAGGCCCCAGTTTCAACAACATCTGTACTGAGTTAGCTGATCTCAGCTCGGGCTGTGACGCAGGTGCCATAATGAAGGCTTCTGTTAACACAGGCTCCCATACATAGGATCATAGAATGGTATAGCACAGAAGGAGGCCATTCGGCCCATTGTGCCTGTACTAGCCCTCTGAAAGAGCCATCCAGTTAGTTCCATTCCCCTGCCCTTTCCCCATAGCCCTGCAAATTATTCCCTTCAAGTATCTATCCAATTACCTTTTGAAAGTTATTATTGAATCTGTTTCCCACAGCCCTTCAAGAAAAACTTCCGCAGCGACTGGCTAACGCCCCCCCCCCCACTCTAAACCCGCGCGCTGTCCTGGTCCCCCTTTCTCCTGATTGCCGGTCTGATACCCTCCACCAACCCCACGATCTTTGCCAGTTGCCGGGGACCTTTTCCAACGTTACCCGGCTACGACCTTCTGTCACTGTGATTCCTGCCCAGCAGCCTCTCAATCTGGCCGGCTGCTGGGGTGGAAATGGAGTAAATAAATGAAAATCAGGTCCTGCCATTAAAATCGACAGGACCTCTGTGGTCCCGGCATTTCTGGGATTCCCTCCCTGCAAACACGCGCCCCCGCTCCTTTCCCGCCTCCCCATAAATATCAGGGACTAAGCCTTTCTTTATAAAGCCAAGGATCCCGTATGATTTTTTAACAGCCTTCTCAACTTGTCCTGCCACCTTCAAAGATTTGTTTACATACACCCCCAGGTCTCTCTGTTCCTGCACCCCCTTTAAAATTGTACCATTTAGTTTATATTGCCTCTCCTCACTTGTCCAACTAATATAACAGCAGTCATTGAATGATGATCAGGGTTGGGGAGATGTAAATGGATTAACTGTTCACAGTTGTACAGCGGAGGCAATGTGGACAATACCCCTGCCTTTGGTGTTGAAAATTTGGAGGTCTTGCTACAGGAGGTGTACCACAGAATGGTGGCTATATGTGGGGCTAAAGGCTGTCTGGTATCTTATTTAAAATTTGTAATATGCGTTCTTAGTGGGTGAGGTTCGCCACTGGAAGTGTGAAGTCAGAAAATTTACCCTTTGATTGCTACGAAAGATCACATTCAGTCTCAAATATCCATATATGCATTAGGGCAAGACTATAAACTCATATTTTCATAATTTTCATTTGTAACCATGTACATTTATCATCTTAAAATCATGTCTTGTATCAAATAATTTTATTTCTCTTTCTTTCCCTCCCCAGCAAAAAAAATTATCTGATGAATTTGAAAAGAATGTGAGCACACCAACTTTATACCCAGTTTTCCATGCATCTGTTCTCATGAAGAATGTAAGTTTTCTTTGTTGCCCACTTTGCAAAACTTTGGCCTGAATTTTAATGGGGAGCTAGGTTGGGAGTGGGGAGGCTCCAAAGTGGTCTGGAAATCCAGGAGAACCGGGATTGATCATTGGAGGTCCAGAGAGGGCGGGGGGGGGGGGGGTGGTGATCATCAGAGGGCTGGGAGCTGCTGATGATCAGGGCCAGGAACAGCACCGGGGGGCAGGAGCAGCATGGGGGTGGGGGGGTGGGGGGAAGGCCTCGTTGTGGGGAGGGGGGGTGTTGGAGGCCTGGGGGAGGGATTGGAGGCATCGTGGGGGGATGGGTTAGGCAGGGAAATTGGATCCAGGAGGTAAGTGCAAAGGCATTTACCTCCTGGATCCAGCAGTCCTCGCCTTACTTTAGCTGGCGTGTTTCACGAGGCCTGGAAAACCCGATCAGCTAAAGTTAAATTCAAAATGTAGGCTAAATCAGAGGCTGCCTGCCTCATATTTAAATGGATGACCCGTCTCCTGGGAGCGGGTTGGCTGCCTGTCCCCAGTTCCACCTCCGTTAAAACCAGAAGTGGGTGGGTTGGAGGCGGGTTCTGTTTGGGATTCAAACTTTTAACACTTTGGGGGAGAAATTTGGTTGGTAGCGCCAGCGATTAGCGCCTAAAGAGCCCGAGATTTGGGGCGTTACCCAATTTTCGGGCGGGCGCAGTGAACCCAGTGCTTCCTGCCATATTGAGTAGCCTTTTAGCGCCGGCGCTAACTCTTTGCGCCCGCGAGCGGGCGCAGGCAGATCATGACGTCATTTCAGTGTGCAACGCCTTTTTGGCACCCCGGACCGGAAATTCAGTGGCGCCCCCCTCCGTTCCGCCTGGCGCTATTAGTGACAGTTGGATGGAACATTACCAGGTCCTTCTCGGACTCGGGGGGCGCTCTTTAAAGGGGACAGCACTAGTATAAAAGCAGCAGCCATTTGGGCTGGCCATCCTGCTCGCTGCTGGAGAGAGTTGCAGACCTTCAGTTGCAGAGAGTTCTTCTCATTGAGCCAGCGGAGCCTTGGGACCTTCAGCCCTGTCCAGAACAGTTTGATCGTGAGAGATTACTGCGTCTTACTCGTCTGACATAATAATGGGAGCTGCTTTGGAGGGGAACGTCCTCCTGGCTGAACAACTGGCAAGGGCACAGAGACGGAGGGAGAGAGGGCCGGGATTGGCCAGAAGGAGGCGGGGCAATGGACGTCGCCAAATCCGACCATATGCTACCAGGGTTTTCAGGCAGCAGGTCTCATACCTTGCCATGTCCGAGGAGCAGTGTCTGCGAAGGCTCAGATTTGGTAAGGGTGTTGTGACTGAGCTGTGCCACCTACTTGCTGAAGATCTGCAGCCGCGGTTACGGTGCAGGACCTCTCTGTTGGTGGCCGTCAAAGTCACTGTTGCCCTCAACTTTTTCACCAGCGGCTCGTTTCAGGCAGCAACTGGGGACATAGCAAATATTTCACAATTTGCGGTGCATTGCTGCATCCGGCAAGTGACAGCTGCCCTCTATAGAAGGAGGCGTGAATTAATCACCTTCCCTGTGACCCTGGAGAAGCAGGGGGAGCGCGCGCAGGGCTTCGCGGCTATTGCGGACTTCCCCATGGTGCAGGGGGCCATTGATTGCACACACGTGGCTTTGCGGGCGCCATTACAGAATCCTGAGGAGTTCCGCAACCGCAAGGGGTTCCACTCCCTCAATGTGCAGCTGGCCTGTGATCACCGGCAGATGATCATGGCGGTCAACGCACAATTCCCTGGCAGCAGCTACGACACGTTCATCCTGCGGCAGACCTCAGTGGCTGACCTTTTTGAGGCCCCAGCTCACCCACGAGGCTGGCTTCTTGGCGACAAGGGCTATCCTCTCTGCCCATGGCTCATGACCCCGCTCCGTTTGCCCAGCACCCCGGCAGAAGAGCATTACAACAACAGCCATCAGGCGACCAGGAACATTGTGGAGCACACAATTGGTGTGCTGAAGCAGCGTTTCCGTTGTCTCGACCATTCGGGGGGCACCCCACAGTACTCGCCGGAGCATGTGGCGCGTATCGTCGTTGTCTGCTGCATGCTCCACAACCTGGCCATTCGACGCACCCAGCCAATGCCAGCCGACCCTCAAGGTCCAGCAGAACAGGCGGACGAGGAGGAGGAGGAGGAGGAGGAGCATGCAGACGAGGAGGAGCAGGAGGAGGAGGAGGAGGAGGAACATGGGTGGGCTCCAGAAACTGGAAGGGCCGTTCGTCAGAGGCTCATAAGGACTCGGTTCTAGGCCCCTCTGACGGAATGCTGGCTGTGATTGGAACAGCGCCCTTCGGTTCGCAGTAAGCCTATGAAGGCCATCACGATTGTAAATAGTCTACAGCTCCATTGTAAATAAACCATTTTCTTTATTTTCAAAAAAGTGCTTCCTTCCAGCATGACAACGTAATGGCAACAGAAAGCATAACTAACAAACTAACAGATAACTGTCTGGCAAGCCGGCGAGACTAACCAAAACATAACAAACAAACACAGCAGGTGTGGACGGCCTTGAATTCGAAAAAGGAGACGTCTTAGCACCTCCCTCTACTGTTGACCCCTTGATGGAGACCGACTTCTCTTACGAGGTCGGCCCCTTCCCTCCCTGCAGCTCCTCCGTAATTGGACCCCAGTGGCTGCGTCAAGGCTGGGGGACGCCTGCTGAGTGTCTGGAAGCGCTGAAGCCCCTGAGGGACGGCCTGGACGACCTCTGGGCTTGGAGGGCCCGCAAGCTGGCTGCTCCAACTGGGCATGTCTGGAAGCAGTCTGCCGTGCAGGTGGTGGCAGCTGCACTGCTGACGTTCCAGCGGTGGCATCAGGAATGCTCACATGCCGAGAGAGGACACCTGCACCGTGGTCGGCCGACACACTGGCACTCTGATGGGGCCGCACCGGATCATCCGCCACAATCGACTGCTCCACAGATTCATGGCCTGCTGTGGTGCTGCAAGGGCCTGGGGTGATCCTGCCTGATGCAGCTAGGGTGGCAGCAGTGAGTGTTCGCGTGGCCTCAATTTGCGTGTGGACGAGGCCAGCAAGTGACTGCGTGGCAGCAGTGAGGACCTGCGTGGCAGGTGCCAGTGCTTCGGAGAAGCCCTGGACAGTCCTTTCCACTGCTTCGGACAAGGCCGGAACAGTCCTTTCCACTGCCTCGGACAAGCCCTGGACAGACCTTTCCATTGCTGCCCCGAAGCCCTGGACAGACCTTTCCATTGCTGCCCCGAAGCCCTGGACAGTCCTTTCCATTGCTGCCCCAAAGTCCAGCACACTCTTTGCCAGTGTGTCAATCGACTCAGGCATCCTCCCCACTGCAGCCATAAGCTCAGTATGCCTGAGCCGGGCCTGGGCGCTCATATCGGCAAGGCTACACACCTCCTCTGCACTCTGTGCAGCAGTCATCGTGGCCTGCCTCGCCCTCCGGGGAGACGGCCCCCGAGCTTCCCTACCCCCCTCGCGTTGCTGCAGACCGCTGGTTCCTGCAACTGGCTCCTCATCAGAGCCCCCCCCTCCCCTCCAGGGAACTACTATCCCCAGTCTCCAGATGCGTTGGCTCCCCTGAGGCTGGCACGGATGGTCCGGCTTCCTCCTGATCATCGCCTCCAGAGGCACTGGCACTGGCAGCTTGAGGGGCCGGCTCCCAAGCTGGTGATGCAGCATCTGAAAGCAGGGAGGTTGAAGAGTGGCTTTAGCAAAAGGACAGCTTGGCAGCAAGGGATGCAAGAGTGCGGCAATGCTATGACATGGGTCCACAGTGAGAAAGCATGCTGGCGGGGGAAACAAGTGGAAGGAGACAGCTGTAAAAGGTGAGAACCTTACCATCGCTGTGGACAATGGGGTCGGCAGCTGCAGTGGTGACAGGATCACTCAGGCGTCCTCCAACAATCTGGTGGACTCTCTCCTCGAAATCCGTCAGAGTCTGCAGTTGAGGACGACCTCCTCCGTTGCGAAGCTGGTCCTTGCGGTTCCTCGCCAGCTTGGCCTGCAGGGGAAAGGACGGGAAGTGATGTTACATGATGCCCTGAGTTATCATCTCATGCCCCCCATGGTGGAAGAGCCCTTACATGATGCCCTGAGTTATCATCTCATGCCCCCCATGGTGGAAGAGCCCTTACATGATGCCCTGAGTTATCATCTCATGCCCCCCATGGTGGAAGAGCTCTTACATGATGCCCTGAGTTAAATGTGCATGTGTGTGCCCAGAAAGGGCCATGGGTGCTTGCTGACAGATGGCCATTGCGGCATAGCGCACCCTGTAGCCATAAAGTCAGGTGCAAATGGAGGGATACAGAAGTTTGCATAAACACCACTCACCCTCACGACCCGAGTGAGGTCGTTGAATTTATTCCTGCACTGCACAGGGCTCCTGGTCGCCATGCTGCTGGAGTTGACCCTCTGAGAAACATCCCTCCAAGCTCGTCGGTAGTCCTTATGATTAGGCCTCCTGCCATTGTCGGGGTAGAGTACATCTCGCCGGTGCTCCACTGCGGCCACCAATTCCTCCAGAGCCTCATTGGTGAAGCGCTCTGCTCTCTGCCTCACCCTCTCCATCTGCTCCAAGTTTTTTGCACCAGAGACGGGCCTGCTCCGATTTTCAGGCCTACAAGGTGCAGAGTGTGGATGCTGGAGCTGCCTGACCCACCCCTTTAAGAGCTGGCCGGCGCCTGGAAGTCTCGTGGTCATCGGTAATTGAGAGCACCTGCGCTGCGCCCGCCCGCCCCGATATTGGGTTGCGCCGGCATGTTAGCGCCTTAGGAGCCCCGTGTAACGCCTGAACTTGCGCCTCAATCACCTTTAGGGGCGCTGCAACCCAATGTCGCGCGAGGTGGTGATAAGTTGCGTCTGGCTATAAAATTTGCGCAGCGCCAATTCTAACGCCCCAAGTGGGGCTATACCCAATTTCTAGGCCTTTAACTTTCCACATGACCCAAACCCACCTGCTTATTTGCATTATAATTCCCCCTTTAAGTCTAAGGGGTACAAATTGGGTAGCGACCCTATGGTAGGGAGGCGCAAATCAACCGAATTTAGCCCCTAACTATCTTGGACTAGAAATCGGGTTGCTTTGCGCCTCTTGTTAGCAGCAGTGGTAGTCGGTAGCGCCCCGCTCTGCTGCGCTGGCGATGATAATGTCATCGGTGTGAGCAGCGCCCCGTTTGCTCCCCAGTTGCAAACTTCCCTTGTGCCCCCTGACCTATTGCCGGGCGATATGCGAACATAAGAACATAAGAAATAGGAGCAGGAGTAGGCCAATCGGCCCCTCGAGCCTGCTCCGCCATTCAATAAGATCATGGCTGATCTGATCCTAACCGCCAATCTACTATCACAGAACCATCTCCTGAATCTAACAGAGTTAGACACACGAAATAGGAGCAGGATCAGGCTACACGGCCCCTGGGCCCGCTCCACTACCCACAGGGCCATGTCCGATCCGAACCTAGACTCATGTCCAAATTCCTGCCCGCTCCCCGTAACCCTTAATTCCCTTTACTTCTAGGAAACTGTCTATTTCTGTTTTAAATTTATGTAATGATGTTGTAGTGTATGTAACTGTTCTACCTTTAAGAGAACTATTGTATGTAACCGTTCACCTTTAAGAGAACTATTTTAGGTGTGGCACTACTTTATCTTGGCTGCTGTATACTGTAATACCGACGGTGACCACACCGGTATATAAGTGCTGTGTCAGGATTTATTGGGCAGATTCGCCCTGACCTTCGAATAGTAAAGCCCTGTTAAAGTTACTCTTGTAGTCTGTGTATTAATTCACTATAATACCTACAGACTTTACAGTGGCGACGAGTTCGATTTTACCCTGCGGCAGCGATACATCCAAAGCAGTTACCGAGCGTCGAGAAGAGGCACCCGCCCTCGTCGTTCTGCTGAGAGAAAACTCGAGTCTGCAGAGCAAAGAAGAAGGAAGACTTCAGACACGAAGCCTTCCATCAGCAACAGGCACAGATTGTCCCTTCTGCCACGGTAGTGAGTGAGCCGATCAGCCAAGAGAAGCAAGTCGGCCACGTGGACTGTGTGTGAGTAAGGGGAAAAATAAAAAAATAAACGGAGGATAAGGGCGGTGAACTCGACCACGGTCGGGGGGAAAGGAGCCGGACAGAAGTCGGGCCCAGAGGCGCTGAGATGGGGGCAGCGTGGAGCACGGAAGCTGCGGTACAAGTGGGCTGGGAGACGCAACGGCGTCGTGAGACAGCTAGACCGCGACCGGCGAACAAGGCCGGGCAGCTACCGAGGCCACGAGGCGCTGCGACCGGGATCATAAGGCGCGGAGGCAATAAATAAATAAATAACTAAATAACCCGCGAAGAATCAGCCGCAGCCGGGGAGGAAAGGACCGGACTGCGGGAGGTCTGGGAGAGGCGTTTAAAGCCGCTGAGGGAGAGCCGCGCGAGCGGGAGAGACAGAGCCCGAGAGAGAGTGAGCGAGAGCCGAGCGAGCGGGAGAGACAGAGCCCGAGAGAGAGCGAGCGAGAGCCGCGCGAGCGGGAGAGACAGAGCCCGAGAAAGAGCGAGCGAGAGCCGCGCGAGCAGGAGAGACAGAGCCCGAGAGAGAGACCGAGCGAGGTTCCGGCCAGCGGCTTACAGCAGCTGCCGTGAAGGACCAGGAGCTGGATCTGTCCGACGCCAACTGGTTGTCCCCAGCGCCGGTTGCCCCTGCCGAAAAGAAGAAGGGGGGCGGGAACAAGGAACGCGATCGGCTTTTCTAGCGCGCGCTTCAGAATAAACTGAAGCTGGCGCACAGACCGCAAACCCTGTAAACCAGCGGTCGGCGCCCGAGGGCAAAGCTTACCCTCCCACCAGAAGAAGACAAGCGCGGGAAACCGCCATTTTCGGAGGCGGGGAAGAAGACAAGTGCGGGAAACCGCCATTTTGCCAGTAGGCGGGGAAGAAGACAAGCGCGGGAAACCGCCATTTTTGAAAAAAAAAAAGTTAAAGAGAAATTCTGTTGTTTCGCAGAAAGATAGTGAGAGATAGTGAAGATGCCTAAGCAAGGTAACATCAACAACTTCGATGCCGAGGTGGAAGATTGGGCCACGTACGTAGAACGTATCGAGACATATTGTGAGGCCAATAAAATAGATGATGATGATAAAGCTCTCACCTTATTAAACGCAATGGGGGCGAAGACATACGGGCTATTGAGGCATCTTCTATCACCAGCTAAACCGGCGGATCAGACCTTCGCTAATATTGTTGCTGTCCTGAAGGATCATTTGAACCCCACACCACTGATGTTGGCGGAACGATTCAAATTCTATGCGAGAATGCAACGGAAAGAGGAAAGCAACGCAGAATACTTGGTCGAACTGCGTAGACTAGCGAAATACTGCCAGTTTGGGGAAAATCTGACAGAGGCATTGAGAGACAAGTTCGTGTGTGGGTTGTCGAAGGAAGGAACACAAAAGCGTCTGCTAGAAGAGAACGATCTTACACTTGATAAGGCTGTCCTTATTGCAGCATCGCACGAAGCCGCAGCGAGAGGCACAGCGGAAATGCAGCTAAAGGCAGCGGTACTCAGTGTGGATCAAATTACTTCGGGTACAACGAAATGTTATCGTTGTGGGAAGACAACACACGACCAGAACCAATGCTGGTTTAAAAACCAAGAATGTAGAAAATGTGGCAAGCTTGGTCACATAGCTAAGGTATGCCAGTCAGGAAAGAAGACCAACAATAAAAAAAAGTCACCGCAGGGAAGGTACAACAAGGTACACAAGGTGGCTGAGAAGAGTTCAGATGAACAGAATTCGGATTCAGACCCAACCGGCCAGGAACTGGGTAGTCTGAGAATTCACAATGTGAGTAAGGAAACTGGCCTACAAACTATCTGGGTCATGCTAAAAATAGCCGGAGTCCGAGTGGAAATGGAATTGGACACAGGATCAGCCCTATCAGTCATAAATCGAAGGGATTACAACCGGCTATTCTCACACATACCCTTGAGAGATACCAAGATCGTATTGCAGACATACACGGGGCAGAAAGTATACCCCATGGGAAAGATAAAAGTCAAGGTGAGAGACAGGGGCAAAGAACACCAAGGAATGTATTTATATGTACTACCTGAGGGAGGTCCACCACTTCTGGGACGGGAGTGGATCTGGGAAATAAACATGGAATGGCACTACCTAAAGGCAATAATGAGTGAGAACTCGGTGAAGACAATCAGCTCAGACTCTGAAACGGATGACGATAAGACCAGCCCAGGTGCGAAAGACAAGTCTAAAATGGACTTGCTGACTAAGGTTGGAAAAATGAAGGAGTGCATAAATGCTTATGCTTCAGAGGAGAACAAAGTTTCAGAACAGAATTCCACTGAACAACAACAACATAGAGTGACAGAGAATTCTGAGTCTGGCCAGTTTACAGAGATGCACAATTCTGAGGAACACCGGGCTCGAACTCAACTCCATTTCAAATTACAACAGCAATTAGAACAATTGAGTTGCCGTCTCGAACAAGAGATGAAAGCAATGAAAAAGTTCTGTGACACAGAGTGGGAGAACCTGGGAAGACAACAGAAACAGCTGATGGAGAAAAAGGAGCAGGAGCACACAAACCGTCGGGGCAAGGAGGCCAAACGAATCAAAGCTGATTCGGGTTCTGAAGGTGCGTGCTCTAATCTGGTGGAGCAAGATGTTCAGCAACTGAAAGCGCTTGTTAGCGGATTGCAGGCAGAAAAGACTGATTTGGTCACCATGAACTCCCAGCTCCTACTGAAGTTGGGTGCAGTATCACCGGACGATTCAAGTGTGGAAATTCGAATGGTGGAGGCTGCGGATGATGGCGAAGTAGAAACAGCAAAGGAGCCCCAGGGCAAGGTTATAAACAGCCCTGCAGCTACTGGGAAACGTATGAGGTCGGAAGAGTTAACGGTCAGCCAACTCCTTCATATGCTGAGGGACAAGACTCTGCAATGGGAACAATTTGAACACGAGCTTCAATCTTCAAAGGAAAGGGGTTCGGAGCTCTCAAAAGTTATGGAAATAGCTGAGGTTGCAACGCAGATTTTACTTGGATGCCAAAAGTACGCTGACTCACGTCAATGTGAACAACAGAATGTTGAAACAGCTGCTCCAGTAGAGGGATTGAATAATACAATCAATCAATCTCCGAATGAAGTTGAAGTATTGAAATCACAAATGACGTCATTAGTAAAAGACTTGCAGGAAGCCCAGAAAAAGCTGGATGAAGCTGAACGCCTGAAGAAGTCTCTTCAGGAAAGATGTCTGGATTTGGAACAACAGCTGGCTAATGTCCAGCTGGGTATGGAGGAAATAGAAGACCCTCTCGCTGGCCTAGCTCAGGATGACACCGTATATTACCATGACCTGTTGGACGACATCGAATATTACGATGATCTGTTCTGTCCAGCTTGTGATGAAAACTCCCAAAGTGCAGAAACCATGAAGAATCACAAAAAGTCTAAGGAACATCGGGAGATGGTGGCGCTACTACGGAAAAAGGAGGACGAGAAGGAGGAACTGTGCATGCAGCTGGCAGCTGACAGTGGAGCCCAGAAGGACGAGAAGGAGGAACTGTGCATGCAGCTGGCAGCTGACAATGGAGCCCAGAGAGGCTCCAAGAAGCAGAAAAGGAAAAGACGAAGCAGAAGATGATGATCATCTGGACCATCATCATCACTACTAGATCACGCACGGGGTTCCTGCGAACGGAGCCAAATCAGTTTGGAAGTAGAAAACTTCCCAAGGTACTCAAGTTTTTACAAGCCAACAATGCTGGTTCAGAAGGACGGAAGTTCAAGCTGTTAAGTCCAGTGAAGGACTATTGGATGAGTCACTCCAGCAACGTGAACCGACTACACCACAGGGAACTGCTACACCACTGAGGCGTTGTCAGGACCGAGTCAAGAAGCACGGAAGGCGCATCCACCGAGGTTGAATCTGTGAACTGTTTTCCGCAGAGACTGAATCTATGAACTGTTTCCCGCAGAGACTGAATCTGTGAACTGTTTCCGCAGAAACTACATCTGTGAACTGTTTAACATAAAGTTGGATATATGTTAGGATGTTATGTTTAATGGGGAATAAGTATGTTGTAAGCTAAAAAGGGAGGATTGTAGTGTATGAAACTGTTCTACCTTTAAGAGAACTATTGTATGTAACCGTTCACCTTTAAGAGAACTATTTTAGGTGTGGCACTACTTTATCTTGGCTGCTGTATACTGTAATACCGACGGTGACCACACCGGTATATAAGTGCTGTGTCAGGATTTATTGGGCAGATTCGCCCTGACCTTCGAATAGTAAAGTCCTGTTAAAGTTACTCTTGTAGTCTGTGTATTAATTCACTATAATACCTACAGACTTTACAGATGTAGCTTCTACAGCTTTTTGGGGCAGCATATTCCATGGACCTACCACCCTCTGAGTGAAGTAGTTCCTCCTCATCTCAGTTTTGAAAGAGCAGCCCCTTATTCTAAGACTATGCCCCCTAGTTCTAGTTTCACCCATCATCGGGAACATCCTCCCCGCATCCACCCGATCCAACCCCTTCACAATCTTGTATGTTTCAATAAGATTGCCTCTCATTCTTCTGAACTCCAATGAGTAGAGTCCCAATCTACTCAACCTCTCCTCATATGTCCATCCCCTCATCCCCGGGATTAACCGAGTGAACCTTCTTTGTACTGACTCGAGAGCAAGTATGTCTTTTCTTAAGTATGGACACCAAAACTGTATGCAGTATTCCAGGTGCGGTCTCACCAATACCTTGTACAACTGAAGCAATACCTCCCTATTTTTATATTCTATCCCCCTAGCAATGAAAGCCAACATTCCATTGGCCTTCTTAATCACTTGCTGCACCTGCATACTAACCTTTTGAGTTTCGTGCACCAGGACCCCCAGATCCCTTTGTACTTCAGTACTTTCCAGTTTCTTGCCATTAAGATAATAACTTGCTCTACGATTTTTCCTGCCAAAGTGCATAACCTCACACTTTCCAGTATTGTATTCCATCTACCAAATCTCTGCCCACTTACTTAGCCTGTCTATGTCCCCTTGCAGGTTTTTTATGTCCTCCTCACTCACTACTTTCCCTCCCATCTTAGTATCATCTGCAAACTTTGATATGTTACACTCGGTCCCCTCCTCCAAATCGTTAATATAGATTGTAAAGAGTTGTGGACCCAGCACTGACCCCTGCGGTACACCACTGGTTACTGATTGCCAGTCTGAGAATGAACCATTTATCCCAACTCGATGCCTTCTGTTCGATAGCCAATCCTCTATCCATGCCAGAATATTACCCCCAATCCCGTGATTTTTTATCTTAAGCAATAATCTTTTGCGTGACACCTTGTCAAATGCCTTTTGGAAGTCTAAATACACTATGTCCACTGGTTCCCCTTTATCCACCCTATATGTTACTTCCTCAAAGAACTCCAGCAAATTTGTCAAACATGACTTCCCCTTCATAAAACCATGCTGACTTTGTCCTATTAAATTATGATTATCCAGCTGTCCTGTTACTGTCTCCTTAATAATGGACTCCAAAATTTTACCTACCACAGATGTTAGGCTAACCGGTCTATAGTTTCTAGCCTTCTGTTTACTGCCCTTTTTAAATAAGGGTGTTACATTAGCAGTTTTCCAGTCTGCCAGGACCTTTGCTGAGTCCAGGGAGTTTTGGAAAATTATTACTAATGCATCCACAATCCCTACCGCCACTTCCCTCAAGACCCTAGGATGTAAGCCATCAAGTCCAGGTGATTTATCTGCCTTGAGTCCCATTATTTTACCGAGTACCACTTCCTTAGTGATTTTGATCGTGTTTAGCTCCTCCCCCCCATAGCAGGATCCGGGGGCGGTTTTGCAACGGCGGTAGCGGGCGGCGGCACTACTTAAAGGGCAGGTGTCGGGCGGCCGTTTTTATTTTGGCCGACTGCCAGCACCTGCCCACCTTTAACATTTCTATATGCTGGGCTGTTTCCATGGCAGCACGCTCTCCGGTGGTCCGGCAGAGCCCCGGTGCGCACAGCGCTAGACCCCTCCCCTTTAATCATGGAATCAATGACGCAGCGCTACTTGCCACCACGCGTGGCACTGCTGCGCGTAGCACCGCGAAATTGAGTAGTTGTACCCCAAGAAGGAGGTGGAGCACTTCCAGTAGTACCCCGCCTCATGCTTGGGGTGCTACTACTGAATTTACGGGGTAGGGGGCACTCACTTTTTCGGGGCGCTAAAATTAGCACCCTGGCGAGGTTAGTGCCCCAAAATGGGCTATACCCAATTTTTTCCCCAATTATATATAAAAGATAGAAATCATGTTAGAACATATGAAACCATGGACGAAGAAAAGGTCATTTGGCCGATCAAACAGCCCTTGTCTGGAACATGTGAAATCACCCTTGCCTGAGCTTTACTCTACTTATTTATCTCTGAAGGGAAAGTTCTGTAAAATTCCTCCCTTACTCTAAAGAGAATCGAGTGACACTGCAGGATTCTCAAATTCATTTTATTTAATCTCGGCTGGTTGCTTTCCAAATTCGCTTTTTCTATACCCTTAGCAATCTTATATTGCCTCTCTGATGCCTCCTTTCCAGGCTGAAAAGCCCATGGGGGCGATTTTTGACAAACACTTTAGGAGCTAAGGAGGTAAAGAGGTGTCCAAGATAGGGTCTTAAACTGAAACGGCGGTTTAGCCCGTGTTTAGCGCAAGACACCATCTTGGTAAAGGAGTTGAAGTTTGCACTAGGAACAGCCGCCCGGAGAATCGTTAAACAGCTGATTACACTTAAAATGCCTGCTAGCACTCATTAAAGAGGTTGCACGGCATTTTGGTGGCTAGCGCTTCAACTAATGCTGTCTCCTAACAGCGACCAGCTGTTTGTGGGTAAACAAGGCGGTGATGTCACTTTCAAGTGCTACTTAAAGGGATACTCACCATTTCATGGTCATTGCTGCTGGAGCTGTCAAAATCTCGTAACAATTTAGTACTGTCTTTACCAAGGAAGAAGATGCTGCCAAAGTCATAGTGAAAGAGGAGGTAGCTGAGATACCGGATGGGTTAAAAATTGATGAGGAGGTACTAGAAAGACTTGCAGAGCGCCGGCACAGGCTCGACAGGCCGAATGGCCTCCTTCTGTGCTGTAACCCTTTATGATTTGATGTGGCATGCACCCTTGTTGCCTCTAGAATATATTGTTGCAGAAAACTATCCCAGACACACTCAAGAAATTCATTAACTTTCTGAAACGTTCTAGTCTGCTTATCCCAATTGATATGAAAGTTAAAATCGCCCATTAAAACCACTCTGTCTTTGCTACACACTTGTCTAATCTCTGCATTTATACAATCTAGCACTTCACAGCTGCTACCAGGGGCCTAAACACAACTCCTACTACAGTCTTAAATCCTTTCCTATTTCTTAATTCTACCCAGAAAGTTTCCACTGCCTGCTTACCTCTTGTAATATCCTCTCTTATCATTGAAGTGATTTCATCCTTGATCACTAAGGCTGCTCCTCCCCCTCTACCATTTTCCCTATCTTTCCTGTAGACCTTATAACCTGGTATATTTAGTTCCCAGTCCTGACCACCTTGCAGCCATGTCTCAGTAATGGCTACCATGTCATACCCTCCAAGTTGAATTTGCACCTGCAGTTCATTCAATTTATTCCTTATACTCAGTGTGTTTGTATAAAGAACGCTTAATTGGGCCACACACCCTACCCTGTCGTACAGCTCTAATGTTTTACTCACATGTTTCTTATTTCTCTCTCCTGGTTTAATCACTTTACATCTTTTAGTTTACCCTTTACCTGTAGTGCCTAAAGCACAATTTCTGACTGTTACTCTACTCTTTTCCCTTTCATTTGTTTTTGAACTATTATTTATACTACATTTTCCACCTGAGCCCTCCCCCTCTCCATTTACTAGTTTAAAGTCCTTGTGACCGCCCTATTTATCCTTTCTGCTAGGACACTGGTCCCAGCCCAGTTCAGATGGAGCCCATTCCCAACGTTACAGTTCCTTCCTGTCCCAATACTGGTGCCAGTGCCCCATGAAATGGAATTCCTCTTTCCCACACCACTCCTTCAGCCAAGTGTTCACCTCCTTAATCTGCTTATCCCTACACCAATTTGCACGTGGCTCAGGTAATAATCCAGAGATTAGAACCTTTGAGGTCCTGTTCTTTAATTTAGCTCCTAGTTCCTGGTACTCCCCAAACAGGACCTCTTGCCTACTCTTCCCTATATTGTTGGTCGCAACATGGACCACACCAACTGGATCCTCCCCCTCCCTCTCTAATATCCTTTCAAGCTGGTTTGAGATGTCTCTCACCCTGGCACCAGGTAGGCAACATACCACGTGGGATACTCGATTTATAATGATGCTATCTGTTCCCCTAATTATTGAATCCCCTACAACTACCACATTATGCTTCCCCTCCTCCTCCTCCTCCCCCCTATGGGCAGCCTCCTGCTCCAAGGTGCCATGGTCTGGATTCTGGCTGTCCTTGCAACAGTCTTTATCCTTATCCTCACAGGTAGCAAGTACATTGTACCTGTTGAATAGCATTAGTTTCTGCGGATTCTTATTCTCTATCTCATCCAGGTTTCCCTTACTCTACACACTATGGGTCACATTAGCCCCATTCTGATCCTGCACTTCTCTACGAGGTGGGACCAAAGTCTGGAGCAAACTGTCCAGATACTGCTCCCCCTCCCTTATGTGCCAGTGTGTCTCCAACTCGCTCTCCAGCTCAATGAATCTGAGCCGGAGAGATTCGAGACTGAAACATCTACTGCAGGTGTGTTCGCTCGGGACAGTCTCACTGTCTACAGACTCCCACGTACTGCAGTCCAGACACACAACCTGCTCTGCCATATCTTAGTCTTGATTATTTATAATATTTATATCTACTTAAGTTTGTTTTCCTTTTTTTACACACTAACTAACTTATACTAAGCACTAAAACACTGAATTTTTAAAAAAATGCTTCTATTTATTAGACTACTATCTAAACTTACCAGAAATAAACTTAAGACTCCTCCCTGATCTGATCCGGAAAGAGAAAACACCCACCAGGTACTCAACAATCACCTCCTTCCCTCGTGCTGATGTCACTTTAGCTGTTTTTACCTCTCTCCCTGATGCTTGTACTCTCTCCCCTCTGGGCTCTCCAATTCTTGAACTTAAAACCCTCGGATTCCGCTGCTCCTCCCTTAGAGTCTTCGGGTTCTGTGGCTCCACTCCTCCTTTTGAGTTGGACATGAGAAAGCACCTTCCTCCTCTCCACCAAATGCCTACTATCACCAAATTCTTCCACTCTGCTTGCCATCCACTCCGATTGCGATTCACTCAGCTCTGTCTCCAAGCTCCGTGGTTGTCATCATTCTTTAAATGTGATGCAGCTTTCACATCCAAACCCTACTCCCTGGCTGTCCATTACCCACGTTTAATCCTACACAAATATAGAGCTGCTGCCTTGTGTATGCTTAACTTCCTTGTTGTATGAACTTCATCTGTCCTGTCAGCTCCTGTCAAAATCCAATGAGGCACACTTCTAGACAAAACCTATACATACATCAATGGATTAGGAAAAGCAGTATACCTGCCATCCCCTCCTATGCTGCCATGCTTTTATAGGAACCTGTTGCAGTGCTGTTTTCCATTACATGATGTGAATACAATGAATTAATGCAGAAAGTCATATCTGTGATAAATCAGCTAATATTCAATGTGTTCTTGATTTGTTTTTCTTTTCCATTCGTTTTAAGGGAAATCCAACTGAAGTAGTGAGGGAACATGAGAATGAGCTGAAACAAACTGGTATACCAAGCTTTTTAGAGGAAATTGACCATTTTGCATTTAATCATGCAAAATCTTCAGTGACCGAGGTGAGTCTATCACATAATGAAATATCTTGTTTGAAATATGAGTTCATATTATTGATGCTCTACATAAAGACAAAAATGCATTTCAGAAATTGAGTATGGTTTTTTTATGATTTTGATTCTAATTTTAAAAAATGCCGTCAAAATAATTTATTGACTAGTGTAGGAATTAAACACTAGCGGGGTTGGGGTTATTGTCTCTGGCCAGCCAGAAGCCTCTGAGCTGCTCCAGGGACCCCCGTGCAGTTTTGAAGCGCTCCCCTATTCCTGGTTCTGACCGCCGGACTTATTCGGTAGTGATGTAGACAAAACAACACTGAGACTCGTGGTTTGTGTGCAAAACAGACCAGTATTTATTGAAACAAAAGAAAGAAACAACTTAAAATAATCGATACAGCACACCTGTGCCTGGTACAACACTTTTGCTTAACGCAGTACACTTAGTGTCCACTAGAGCGCTCTTTGCTCAGTGCAACACTCCTTTATTTAAATACAGCACTTTTAAATACAGCTACTTAGTGTTCACTACAGCACTTCTCTGCCCAGTGCAACACCCTTTTAATAGCACTTTTGATATAGAAACACCTTGCTCACTACAGCAC
>NW_028227007.1:0-19721 GCF_052327205.1 Somniosus microcephalus
ACCATATTGTCAAGTGGATTGAAGGTATGAATTATGAAAGACACTATTTTATTTCGTGATTAGTGTTACTTCTGCTTAAGAAAGATACGTCATTAACCCTCAGAGATTTTGGTAATCGATAATTAATTAATGGAGTTTCGCATACAATTCTTTGACACATACTTCACTATACGAGCATAGATATTAGACTTTTCACTATTTTTTGAGAGGTGCCCCTTGGGTTCCGAAGAGAAAGACGACTGATTGTTAACTAGTTTTTTTTGGAAAAACCCCCCCTCCCCCCTAATATGCATAATGACTTTTCTCGAAAAACCCCAAAAACGAGGGCCGAATGCACATTTTTACCTTTTTGCGTGTGGAAAATATCCGCTATACATTGTTGCACTTGTGTTGCACAATGTGACGCTAGTGTAGCTTAATTGAAAGTATGGCACTGAAGATGCTAAGATGAAAAATAAAAATTTCCGCAGGCATGTAAGGTTTGGTCCTAGCCTCAGTATTAATTGTAACTTGACTTATACATGCAAGTTTCAGCACCCCTGTGAGAATGCCCTAATCAACCTATTAATTGGTCAGGAGCTGGTATCAGGCACACACACGTAGCCCAAGACACCTTGCTAAGCCACACCCCCATGGGACTTCAGCAGTAATAAACATTGATTCTATAAGCGCAAGCTTGAATCAGTTAGAGTTGACTGGGTTGGTAAAACTCGTGCCAGCCACCGCGGTTATACGAGTAACCCTTATTAATATTTTCCCGGCGTAAAGAGTGGTTTAAGAGAATCTTAAACAACTAAAGTTAAGACCTTATCAAGCCGTTATACGCTCCTATGAGTGGAATTATCAACAACGAAAGTGACTTTATAACATTAGAAATCTTGATGCCACGACAGTTGGGCCCCAAACTAGGATTAGATACCCTACTATGCCCAACCACAAACTTAGACAATAACCTACCACATTGTCCGCCAGAGTACTACAAGCGCTAGCTTAAAACCCAAAGGACTTGGCGGTGCCCTAGACCCCCCTAGAGGAGCCTGTTCTATAACCGATAATCCCCGTTAAACCTCACCACTCCTTGCCAATACCGCCTATATACCGCCGTCGTCAGCTCACCCTGTGAAGGATAAGAAGTAAGCAAAAAGAATTAACTCCCACACGTCAGGTCGAGGTGTAACGAATGGAGTGGAAAGAAATGGGCTACATTTTCTACTAAGAAAACACGGATAGTAAACTGAAAATCTACTTTAAGGTGGATTTAGCAGTAAGGAAAAATCAGAGTATTTTCCTGAAGCCGGCTCTAGGGCGCGCACACACCGCCCGTCACTCTCCTCAACAAAACCTTTACTTTTTATAAAAAAATTATTTTACTAAGAGGAGGCAAGTCGTAACATGGTAAGTGTACTGGAAAGTGTACTTGGAATCAAAATGTAGCTTAAATAGTAAAGCACCTCCCTTACACCGAGGACAAACCCGCGCACTTCGAGTCATTTTGAACATTAAAGCTAGCCTAATTACCCTATTTAAACAAAACCCTATCAATTATATCCACCATTAATTTTTAAATTAAAACATTTTACACCTTTTAGTATGGGTGACAGAACAATAAATTTTAGCGCAATAGACTATGTACCGCAAGGGAGAGCTGAAAAAGAAATGAAACAAATAATTAAAGTAATAAAAAGCAGAGACTCAACCTCGTCCCTTTTGCATCATGATTTAGCTAGATCAACTAGGCAAAGAGATCTTAAGTCTATCTTCCCGAAACTAAACGAGCTACTCCGGAGCAGCACATTAGAGCCAACCCGTCTCTGTGGCAAAAGAGTGGGAAGACTTCCGAGTAGCGGTGACAGACCTATCGAGTTTAGTGATAGCTGGTTATCCAAGAAAAGAACTTAAATTCTGCATTAATTTTTTTACGCCGACTAGAACATCTTCTTAAGGCCAAAAATAAGAATTAGTAGTTATTTAGAAGAGGTACAGCCCTTCTAAATTAAGATACAACTTTTAAAGGCGGGTAATGATCACATTTTATTAAAGGTTTTACCCCCAGTGGGCTTAAAAGCAGCCATCTGTAAAGTAAGCGTCGCAGCTCCAGCTCCATGCAAACCTATAATTTAGATATTATCTCACAACCCCCTTACCTGTATTGGATTATTTTATACATTTATAAAAGAACTTATGCTAAAATGAGTAATAAGAGGCCAAACCTCTCCTAACACAAGTGTACATCAGAAAGAATTAAATCACTGATAATTAAACGAACCCAAACTGAGGACATAATAATAATTTATTATCAACTAGAAAACCTTATTAAATAATTCGTTAACCCCACACAGGAGTGTATTAAGGAAAGATTAAAAGAAAATAAAGGAACTCGGCAAACACAAACTCCGCCTGTTTACCAAAAACATCGCCTCTTGTTTAACTATCATAAGAGGTCCCGCCTGCCCTGTGACAATGTTCAACGGCCGCGGTATTTTGACCGTGCGAAGGTAGCGTAATCACTTGTCTTTTAAATGAAGACCTGTATGAAAGGCATCACGAGAGTTTAACTGTCTCTATTTTCTAATCAATGAAATTGATCTTCTCGTGCAGAAGCGAGAATATTACCATAAGACGAGAAGACCCTATGGAGCTTCAAACACTTAAATTAACTATGTAAAATTGTAATCCCCTGGGAATAATCACTCATACAATATTTCTAATTTAATTGTTTTTGGTTGGGGTGACCGAGGGGGAAAAAAAATCCCCCCTATCGATTGAGTATTTAATACTTGAAAATTAGAACGACAGTTCTAATTAATAAAACATTTACCGAAAAATGACCCAGAATTTTTTCTGATCAATGAACCAAGTTACCCTAGGGATAACAGCGCAATCCTTTCCAAGAGTCCCTATCGCCGAAAGGGTTTACGACCTCGATGTTGGATCAGGACATCCTAATGGTGCAACCGTTATTAAGGGTTCGTTTGTTCAACGATTAACAGTCCTACGTGATCTGAGTTCAGACCGGAGAAATCCAGGTCAGTTTCTATCTATGAACTTATTTTTCCTAGTACGAAAGGACCGGAAAAATGGAGCCAATGCCCAACGGTATGCTCCCTTTTCACCTGCTGAAATAAACTAAATTAGGTAAGAAAAAATTACCTAAAACCCAAGACAAGGGTTGTTAAGGTGGCAGAGCCTGGTAAATGCGAAAGACCTAAGTCCTTTAATTCAGAGGTTCAAATCCTCTCCTTAATTATGCTACAACACATTTTACTCTACCTTATTAACCCACTTGCCTACATTGTCCCTATTCTTTTAGCTACAGCTTTTTTAACCTTAGTTGAACGAAAAATCCTGGGCTACATACAATTCCGTAAAGGTCCTAACATTGTAGGACCCTATGGGCTCCTTCAACCCATCGCAGACGGCATTAAACTCTTTATCAAAGAACCCATCCGGCCATCTACGTCCTCCCCATTTTTATTTTTAGCCACCCCCACCCTCGCATTAACCCTAGCCCTCCTTATATGAATACCCCTCCCCTTACCCCATTCAATCATTAACCTCAACCTAGGCCTCTTATTTATTTTGGCAGTCTCAAGTTTAACCGTATATACAATTCTAGGCTCAGGATGAGCATCAAATTCAAAATACGCCCTTATAGGGGCCCTACGAGCTGTAGCACAAACTATCTCCTACGAGGTTAGTTTAGGCCTCATCTTATTATCTATAATTATCTTCGCAGGGGGATTTACACTTCACACCTTTAACCTAACCCAAGAAACAATCTGACTATTAATTCCAGGCTGACCATTAGCCATAATATGGTATATCTCAACTTTAGCAGAGACCAACCGAGCACCGTTTGATCTAACCGAAGGAGAATCAGAATTAGTCTCAGGGTTTAATGTTGAATATGCAGCCGGGTCATTTGCCTTATTTTTCCTGGCCGAATATACAAATATTTTAATAATAAATACTCTTTCCGTAATTTTATTTATGGGCTCCTCCTATAACCCTACAATGCCACAAATTTCCACATTTTATTTAATAATAAAAGCAACACTACTCACCATAATTTTTCTATGAATTCGCGCATCCTACCCACGATTCCGTTATGACCAACTTATACACTTAGTATGAAAAAACTTTTTACCACTAACCCTAGCCATCATCCTATGACACGCCGCCCTCCCACTCGCTATAGCAAGCCTTCCTCCACTAACTTAGATGGAAGTGTGCCTGAACTAAAGGACCACTTTGATAGAGTGGATAATGAAAGTTAAAATCTCTCCACTTCCTATTAGAAAAATAGGACTTGAACCTACACCCAAGAGATCAAAACTCTTGGTACTTCCAATTATACTATTTCCTAAGTAAAGTCAGCTAATTAAGCTTTTGGGCCCATACCCCAACCACGTCGGTTAAAATCCTTCCTCTACTAATGAACCCTGTAGTATTAACCATTATTATCTCAAGCCTAGGCCTGGGAACCATAATAACATTTATTGGATCCCATTGACTCCTGGTATGAATAGGCCTTGAAATTAATACCTTGGCTATTATCCCTTTAATAATTCGCCAACACCACCCCCGAGCAGTAGAAGCAACCACAAAATATTTCCTAACACAAGCAACCGCCTCTGCTCTACTTTTATTTGCTAGTATTACAAACGCCTGAACATCAGGCGAATGAAGTTTACTTGAAATACTTAACCCAACATCCGCCACACTTGCAACTATCGCATTAGCCTTAAAAATTGGCCTCGCACCAATACATTTTTGACTACCTGAAGTACTTCAAGGATTAGACCTTACCACAGGTTTAATTCTAGCCACCTGACAAAAACTTGCTCCCTTTGCCATTCTCCTTCAACTCCATCACTTGCTTAATTCAAATTTACTACTATTCTTAGGCATTTCTTCAACTATCGTTGGGGGCTGAGGCGGCCTAAACCAGACTCAACTACGAAAAATCCTAGCTTACTCATCAATCGCCCACCTTGGATGAATAATTACAATCCTACATTACTCCCCTAACCTTACCAAACTCAACCTCTCCTTATATATTATTATAACCCTCACAACCTTTCTCCTCTTTAAACTCTTCGACTCCACTAAAATTAATTCTATCGCCATCTCAACAGTCAAATCACCCCTTCTAACTGTAATTACCTTAATAACCCTACTCTCTCTTGGTGGCCTACCACCACTTTCAGGATTTATACCAAAATGATTGATTTTACAAGAACTAACCAAACAAAACCTGGCTATTCCAGCCACCATTATAGCCCTCGCAGCCCTCCTTAGCTTATTCTTCTACCTTCGTCTATGCTACTCTACAACCCTAACCATATCCCCAAACTCTATCTATCTATCAACCTCATGACGAACAAAATCCCTTCAACCAAACATAACCCTAATGACAGCCTCCTCCCTCTCTATTCTACTCTTACCACTAACACCTGCCATTCTTATATTAACACTTTAAGAAATTTAGGCTAAATAGACCAAAAGCCTTCAAAGCTTTTAGCAGGAGTGAAAATCCCCTAATTTCTGTTAAGACTTGCAAGATTTTATCTCACATCTTCTGAATGCAACCCAGATGCTTTTATTAAGCTAAAACCTTCTAGATAAATAGGCCTTGATCCTACAAAAATCTTAGTTAACAGCTAAGCGTCCAAACCAGCGAACTTTTATCTACGGCTTCCTCCCGCCGTAATACGGGGAGGCGGGAGGAAAGCCCCGGGAGGAGTTAACCTCCGGTTTTGGATTTGCAATCCAACGTATAAATCTACTGCGGAACTTTGGTAAGAAGAGGGGTTTAACCTCTGTTCACGGGATTACAATCCGCCACTTAATTCTCAGTCACCTTACCTGTGGCAATTAACCGTTGATTTTTTTCTACAAATCACAAAGACATCGGCACCCTATATTTAATCTTTGGTGCCTGAGCAGGGATAGTAGGCACAGCCCTGAGTTTACTTATTCGAACAGAATTAAGCCAACCAGGAACACTTCTAGGAGATGATCAAATCTACAATGTTATTGTTACTGCTCACGCTTTCGTAATAATCTTTTTTATAGTAATGCCTGTAATAATTGGCGGGTTCGGAAATTGATTAGTCCCTCTAATAATTGGCGCACCCGACATAGCTTTCCCGCGAATAAATAACATAAGCTTTTGATTACTTCCCCCCTCTCTCCTACTACTTTTAGCCTCTGCCGGGGTTGAAGCAGGAGCCGGAACCGGCTGAACGGTCTATCCCCCCCTTGCAGGTAATATAGCCCACGCAGGCGCATCCGTAGACTTAGCCATCTTCTCACTCCACTTGGCTGGTATTTCATCAATTTTAGCCTCTGTTAACTTCATCACAACTATTATTAATATAAAACCACCTGCCATTTCTCAATATCAAACACCACTCTTTGTCTGATCCATCCTTGTAACTACAGTCCTCCTACTCCTTTCCCTTCCTGTTCTTGCAGCTGCAATCACAATACTATTAACCGACCGTAATTTAAACACAACATTTTTTGACCCTGCTGGAGGAGGAGACCCAATTCTCTATCAACACCTGTTCTGATTTTTTGGCCACCCAGAAGTTTACATTTTAATCTTACCAGGGTTTGGAATAATTTCACATATCGTAGCTTATTATTCAGGTAAAAAAGAACCTTTTGGCTATATAGGAATAGTCTGAGCAATAATAGCAATTGGTTTACTCGGCTTTATTGTATGAGCCCACCATATATTCACAGTAGGAATAGACGTTGATACCCGAGCTTATTTCACCTCAGCAACAATAATTATTGCCATCCCCACAGGTGTAAAAGTCTTTAGCTGATTAGCAACCCTTCACGGGGGCTCCATTAAATGAGAAACCCCACTCCTTTGAGCTCTGGGATTTATTTTCTTATTTACAGTGGGGGGCCTTACAGGAATTGTTTTAGCTAACTCTTCTTTAGATATTGTCCTTCACGACACTTATTATGTAGTAGCCCACTTTCACTATGTGTTATCAATAGGGGCAGTCTTTGCAATTATGGCCGGTTTCATCCACTGATTCCCACTATTTTCAGGGTATACTCTTAATTCAACTTGAACAAAAACCCAATTTATGGTAATATTTGCCGGAGTTAACCTAACCTTCTTCCCTCAACATTTTCTTGGATTAGCTGGTATACCACGACGCTATTCTGACTACCCAGACGCATATGCTCTTTGAAATACAGTCTCCTCAATTGGCTCATTAATTTCCCTAGTTGCTGTAATCATATTCTTATTTATTATTTGAGAAGCATTCGCCGCTAAACGAGAAGTCTTATCTGTTGAAATACCACATACAAATGTAGAATGACTTCATGGCTGCCCCCCACCCCACCACACCTATGAAGAGCCAGCATTTGTTCAAACCCAACGAACTTATTTTTAACAAGGAAGGAAGGAATTGAACCCCCGTATATTGATTTCAAGTCAATCACATCACCACTCTGTCACTTTCTTTGTAAGATTCTAGTAAAATGTATTACACTGCCTTGTCAAGGCAAAATTGTAAGTTCAAGTCTTACGAGTCCTAACTTATGGCACACCCCTCACAATTAGGATTTCAAGATGCAGCCTCCCCAGTTATGGAAGAACTTCTCCATTTTCACGACCACACATTAATAATCGTATTTTTAATTAGCACTTTAGTTCTTTATATCATTGTAGCAACAGTATCCACCAAACTTACAAACAAATACATCTTAGATTCTCAAGAGATTGAAATCGTATGAACTATTCTCCCTGCGGTAATTCTTATTATAATTGCCCTCCCATCTTTACGAATTTTATACCTAATAGATGAAATCAACGACCCCCATCTTACTATTAAAGCTATAGGCCATCAATGGTATTGAAGTTATGAATATACAGATTATGAAGACTTGGGCTTTGACTCTTATATAATCCAAACACAAGATTTAACCCCAGGACAATTCCGCTTGTTAGAAACTGACCACCGAATAATTGTACCTATAGAATCCCCCATTCGTGTTCTAGTGTCCGCAGAAGACGTCTTACACTCATGAACTGTCCCAGCTTTGGGAGTAAAAATAGACGCAGTCCCAGGACGGCTGAATCAAACCGCCTTTATTATTTCCCGACCAGGTGTTTATTATGGTCAATGTTCAGAGATTTGTGGTGCTAACCATAGCTTTATGCCTATCGTAGTAGAGGCAGTACCACTAGAACACTTTGAGTCCTGATCTTCATTAATGTTAGAAGAAGCCTCACTAAGAAGCTACAATGGGTTTAGCATTAGCCTTTTAAGCTAAAAATTGGTGACTCCCTACCACCCTTAGTGACATGCCTCAATTAAACCCACACCCTTGATTTGCCATTCTCATATTTTCATGAATTTTCTTCCTAGCAATTTTACCAAAAAAAGTAATAACACACCTATTCAATAATGAACCTACAACAAAAAGTGCTGAAAAACCCAAAACTGAGCCCTGAAATTGACCATGAACCTAAGTTTTTTTGACCAATTCTTAAGCCCCTCACTCCTTGGAATCCCATTAATTGCCCTAGCAATTATAATCCCATGATTAATCTTCCCAGCTCCAACAAACCGCTGACTTAATAATCGTCTTACAACCCTCCAATCCTGATTTATTAACCGATTTACATACCAATTAATACAGCCTATAAACCTTGGGGGACATAAATGAGCCACTATTTTAACAGCCCTAATATTATTTTTAATTACTATTAACCTTCTTGG
Organism: Somniosus microcephalus; assembly: GCF_052327205.1. Classification (NCBI taxonomy): domain Eukaryota; kingdom Metazoa; phylum Chordata; class Chondrichthyes; order Squaliformes; family Somniosidae; genus Somniosus; species Somniosus microcephalus. The sequence goes on from NW_028227007.1 coordinate 8,760, forward strand.
TTTACTACCATATACTTTTACACCTACAACCCAATTATCCCTAAACATAGCATTTGCCATCCCCCTTTGACTAACAACTGTTTTAATTGGGGTACTCAATCAACCCACCATTGCTCTTGGGCACCTACTACCAGAAGGCACTCCAACCCTATTAATCCCAATTTTAATTATTATCGAAACTATCAGCCTCTTTATTCGACCTTTAGCATTAGGTGTTCGACTAACTGCCAATCTTACAGCTGGCCACCTTCTCATACAACTAATCGCCACCGCAGCCTTTGTATTAATTACTATTATACCCGCCGTAGCCCTACTAACCTCCCTAGTCTTATTTCTATTAACACTCTTAGAAATTGCCGTAGCAATAATTCAAGCATACGTATTTGTTCTTTTATTAAGCCTCTACTTACAAGAAAACGTTTAATGGCTCACCAAGCACACGCATACCACATAGTTGACCCCAGCCCATGGCCGCTGACAGGAGCTGTCGCTGCTTTACTAATAACATCAGGCTTAGCCGTCTGATTCCATTTTCACTCTGCTTACCTCCTTTATTTAGGTTTAATTCTCCTATCTCTAACCATAGTTCAATGATGACGAGATGTTATCCGAGAAGGGACATTTCAAGGCCACCACACCCCACCAGTACAAAAAGGTTTCCGCTACGGAATGATTTTATTCATCACATCAGAAGTTTTCTTCTTCCTCGGCTTTTTCTGGGCCTTCTACCACTCAAGCCTTGCCCCCACACCAGAATTGGGTGGGTGTTGACCGCCAACAGGAATTTATCCATTAGACCCCTTTGAAGTTCCACTTTTAAACACCGCAGTCCTTCTAGCATCTGGAGTCACAGTAACCTGGGCCCACCATAGCTTAATAGAAGGTAACCGAAAAGAAGCAATTCAAGCCCTAGCTTTAACCGTAGTACTGGGGTTTTATTTTACAGCCCTCCAGGCCATAGAATATTACGAAGCCCCATTCACCATCGCCGATGGTGTCTATGGATCAACATTTTTTGTTGCTACCGGCTTCCACGGCCTCCATGTTATTATTGGTTCAACATTTCTAATAGTTTGTCTATTACGACAAATCCAATATCATTTTACATCAGAACATCATTTTGGCTTCGAAGCCGCTGCATGATACTGACATTTTGTAGATGTAGTATGATTATTCCTTTATGTTTCCATCTATTGATGAGGCTCATAATTACTTTTCTAGTATAAATTAGTACAAGTGATTTCCAATTATTTAATCTTGGTTAAAATCCAAGGAGGAGTAATGAACCTCATCATATCGTCTGTCGCAGCGACAGCCCTCATTTCCCTAATCCTTGTTTTCGTAGCATTTTGACTTCCTTCAATAAATCCAGATAACGAAAAATTATCCCCATATGAGTGTGGATTTGATCCATTAGGAAGTGCACGCCTCCCATTCTCACTGCGCTTCTTCCTTGTGGCGATTTTATTCCTACTATTTGACCTAGAAATTGCCCTCCTCCTACCCCTCCCATGAGGAGATCAACTACTAACCCCTCTCGCCTCATTATTGTGAGCAACAAGTATTATTATTTTATTAACCTTGGGTCTTATTTATGAATGACTTCAAGGCGGTCTTGAATGAGCAGAGTAAACAAGGTGTTTAGTCCAAAACAAGACCACTAATTTCGGCTTAGTAAATTATGGTGAAAATCCATAAATACCTTATGTCCCCTATCTATTTTAGTTTTAGCTCCGCATTTATCTTAGGCTTAATAGGCCTCGCATTCAACCGATCACACCTTTTATCCGCCTTACTCTGTTTAGAAGGAATAATACTATCCTTATTTATTGCCCTAGCCCTTTGATCAATAACACTAAACTCCACTTCATGCTCAATTACCCCAATAATCCTTTTAACTTTTTCTGCTTGTGAAGCAGGCGCAGGCCTTGCCCTGCTAGTAGCAGCTACTCGAACCCACGGCTCAGACCGCCTTCAAAACTTAAATTTACTACAATGCTAAAAATCTTAATTCCAACAATTATATTATTTCTCATTACATGACTCTCATCAAAAAAATGATTATGACCTATTACAACTGCCCATAGTCTTTTAATCGCATTACTCAGTATACTGTGATTTAAATGAAATACGGATATTGGATGAGATTTCTCTAACCAATACCTAGGTATTGATCCTCTCTCAGCCCCTTTACTTATCCTCACCTGCTGGCTCCTCCCATTAATGATTTTAGCAAGTCAAAACCACATTTCCACTGAACCTATTATTCGCCAACGAATTTATATTACACTACTAATCTCCCTACAAACTTTCCTCATCTTAGCATTTAGTGCAACAGAATTAATTATATTTTATATTATATTTGAAGCTACATTAATCCCAACCCTTATTATTATTACCCGATGAGGAAATCAAACTGAACGCTTAAACGCAGGAACCTATTTTTTATTTTATACCCTAATCGGCTCATTACCCCTACTTATCGCCCTTTTACTTATACAAAATGACCTGGGCTCTCTATCTATAATTATTATTCAATATCCTGAACCACTTAGCCTATCCACATGAGCTGATAAGTTATGGTGAGTAGCCTGCCTTATTGCCTTCCTAGTAAAAATACCTCTCTATGGAGTACATCTTTGACTACCCAAAGCCCACGTTGAAGCCCCTATTGCAGGATCAATAATTTTAGCTGCAGTACTACTTAAATTAGGGGGCTATGGGTTAATACGAATTATTGTTATACTTAATCCTTTAACCAAAGAAATAGCGTACCCATTCTTAATTCTAGCCATCTGAGGCGTAATCATAACCAGTTCGATTTGCCTCCGGCAAACCGACCTTAAATCCCTAATTGCTTATTCATCCGTAAGCCATATAGGTTTAGTTGCCGGAGCAATCATAATCCAAACACCATGAAGCTTTGCAGGGGCAATTACATTAATAATCGCACACGGATTAATTTCATCAACCCTCTTCTGCCTAGCAAATACTAACTACGAACGCACCCATAGCCGCACCCTTCTCCTCGCTCGAGGCATTCAAGTTATACTTCCACTTATGGCAACCTGATGATTTATTACTAACCTAGCTAACCTCGCTCTTCCGCCCACCCCTAATTTAATAGGAGAACTCCTTATCATTTCCTCACTATTTAACTGATCTAATTGAACTATCTTATTGACCGGACTGGGGGTTTTAATTACAGCCGCATATTCCCTATACATATTTTTAATAACTCAACGAGGCCTTGCATCACAACATTTACTATCCTTAAACCCATCACATACTCGAGAACACCTTCTCCTCAATCTCCATCTTATCCCTATATTATTATTAATCTTCAAACCAGAACTTATTTGGGGTTGAACCTTCTGTTATTATAGTTTAACAAAAACATTAGATTGTGATTCTAAAAACAAAAGTTAAAATCTTTTTAATAACCAAGAGGGGTCTGGGACACAAAGAACTGCTAATTCTTTTATTCATGGTTCAAATCCATGGCTCACTTGGCCCTTGAAAGATAATAGCTATCTATTGGTCTTAGGAACCAAAAACTCTTGGTGCAACTCCAAGCAAGAGCTATGAATATAACTATCTTTAACTCAGCCTTCCTCCTTATCTTCATTATCCTGTTGTATCCCCTTATTTCATCACTATCTCCTAAAGAACTTAACCTCAACTGAGCATCTTCACATGTTAAAACTGCTGTAAAAATTTCCTTCTTCGTTAGCCTTATACCATTATTTATTTACCTAGACCAGGGCCTAGAATCAATCACAACCAATTGAAACTGAATTAATATTGGACCATTTGACATTAACATAAGTTTTAAATTTGATATATACTCAATTATCTTCACCCCGATTGCCCTATACGTAACCTGATCTATCCTCGAATTTGCCCTCTGATATATGCACTCAGACCCAAACATCAACCGCTTCTTTAAATATTTACTCCTATTCCTAATTTCCATAATCATCTTAGTCACAGCCAACAACATATTCCAATTATTCATTGGTTGGGAGGGAGTTGGAATCATATCTTTCCTCCTTATCGGTTGATGGTATAGTCGAACGGACGCAAATACTGCGGCCCTACAGGCCGTGATTTATAACCGCGTAGGGGACATCGGCCTTATCTTAAGTATAGCTTGATTAGCTATAAACCTAAACTCATGAGAAATCCAACAACTATTTATTCTTTCCAAAGAGAAAGACTTAACTTTACCTCTTCTTGGTTTAGTCCTAGCTGCAGCAGGAAAATCTGCACAGTTTGGACTCCACCCATGGCTGCCTGCAGCCATGGAAGGACCCACGCCAGTCTCTGCCCTACTCCACTCTAGTACTATAGTTGTTGCTGGTATCTTCCTATTAATTCGCCTCCACCCACTAATGCAAGATAACCAACTAATCTTAACAACATGCCTATGCTTAGGAGCCCTGACTACTCTATTTACTGCCGCATGCGCATTAACTCAAAATGATATTAAAAAAATCATTGCCTTTTCAACATCAAGCCAACTCGGCTTAATAATAGTTACAATTGGACTAAATCAGCCCCAATTAGCGTTTCTTCATATTTGCACACACGCTTTCTTTAAAGCAATACTTTTCCTCTGTTCAGGCTCAATTATTCATAGTTTAAATGATGAACAAGATATTCGAAAGATAGGAGGATTACAAAAACTTCTACCATTAACCTCATCATCCTTAACCATTGGCAGCCTCGCCCTTACAGGAATGCCCTTCCTATCAGGGTTTTTTTCAAAAGACGCAATCATTGAATCTTTAAACACTTCCCATTTGAACGCCTGAGCCCTAATTTTAACTCTTATTGCAACTTCCTTCACCGCCATTTACAGCCTGCGCCTTGTCTTCTTTGCCTTAATAAAATACCCACGATTTCCCCCCCTCTCCCCCATCAATGAAAATAATATTCTAGTTATTAACCCAATCAAACGACTCGCATACGGAAGTATCCTCGCTGGCTTAATCATTACACTTAACCTCCCACCAACAAAAACCCAAATTATGACCATAACTCCATTACTAAAATTATCCGCCCTCCTAGTGACTATTATTGGCCTGCTAGTAGCGCTAGAACTAGCCAACCTAACCAGCACTCAACTCAAAACTACCCCGACCCTACTAACCCACCATTTCTCCAATATATTAGGATATTTTCCCCCAATTATTCACCGATTAATACCAAAGCTCAACTTAAAATGGGCTCAATACGTCTCAACACACCTTATTGACCTAACCTGAAACGAAAAAATTGGCCCAAAAAGCACTCTTATCCAACAAACACCTCTAATTAAATTATCTACGCAACCCCAACAAGGACTGATCAAAACCTACTTAATACTACTTTTCCTAACACTAACTTTAACCGTCTTAGTCATTACAGCCTAAACCACACGTAAAGTACCATACGATAGACCCCGAGTTAATTCTAAAATCACAAATAACGTTAAAAGTAACACCCACCCCCCCAACACTAACATAATCCCCCCATTAGAGTACAATAAAGCTACACCACCAAAATCCCCTCGAACCATTTCTAAATTACTCATTTCCTCAACCCCCGTTCAACCCAGTCCTCACCATTTAGTAAAAAAATACTGTCCTACAAAAAAAAGACCAAGTAAATAAACACTAATATATAATAATACAGATCAATCAGCCCACGTCTCAGGATATGGCTCAGCAGCAAGCGCTGCCGTATAAGCAAACACAACCAACATTCCCCCTAAATAAATCAAAAATAGTACTAAAGATAAAAAAGACCCACCATGCCCAACTAATAAGCCACACCCAACCCCAGCAGCTATTACTAAACCAAGCGCTGCAAAATAAGGGGAAGGATTTGACGCCACTGCTATTAATCCAAGAACAAGCCCTACTAATATTACAAATATAAAATAAACCATTACTCTTACCTGGACTTTAACCAAGACCAATAACTTGAAAAACTATCGTTGTTTATTCAACTATAAGAATTATAATGACCACTAACACCCGAAAAACCCACCCACTTATTAAAATTGTTAATGACGCTTTAATTGATCTACCCTCACCGTCTAACTTTTCAATTTGATGAAACTTTGGATCACTCTTAGGACTTTGCCTAATTATTCAAATCCTTACAGGCCTATTCCTGGCCATACACTACACCGCAGACATTTCCACGGCCTTCTCCTCAGTAGCCCATATTTGCCGTGACGTAAATTACGGCTGATTAATTCGCAATATTCATGCCAACGGGGCCTCATTATTCTTTATCTGTATTTATTTACATATTGCCCGAGGACTTTATTATGGCTCTTACCTCTTCAAAGAGACATGAAATGTTGGGGTTATTCTATTATTTCTACTAATAGCAACAGCCTTCGTGGGTTATGTCCTGCCATGAGGACAAATATCTTTCTGAGGGGCCACAGTTATTACTAATCTTCTTTCCGCCTTCCCGTATGTTGGGGACACACTAGTCCAATGAATTTGAGGAGGCTTCTCAATTGATAACGCCACCCTTACACGTTTCTTCGCATTCCATTTCATCCTCCCATTCCTAATCATTGGACTAACTCTCATTCACCTATTATTTCTACACGAAACTGGCTCCAACAACCCAATAGGCCTTAATTCTGACATAGACAAGATTTCATTCCACCCCTACTTCTCATACAAAGATATAGTTGGGTTCTTTATCATAATTACTCTACTAACCCTATTAGCCCTATTCTTACCTAACCTATTAGGCGATGCCGAAAACTTCATTCCTGCTAATCCACTTGTTACCCCGCCCCACATTAAACCTGAATGATATTTCCTATTTGCCTACGCCATCCTACGCTCTATCCCAAATAAACTTGGGGGGGTTCTAGCCCTCCTATTCTCAATCTTTATTCTCATGTTGGTTCCAATGCTTCACACCTCAAAACAACGAAGCAATACCTTCCGACCCCCAGCCCAAATCCTTTTCTGACTACTAGTAGCCAACGCAATTATCCTAACATGAATTGGAGGACAGCCAGTTGAACAACCATTCATTATCATCGGCCAAATTGCCTCCGTTACCTACTTCTCATTATTCCTTATTATTATCCCATTAACCAGCTGGTATGAAAACAAAATGCTCAGCCTAAATTAATGTTTTGGTAGCTTAAATTTAAAAGCGTCGGCCTTGTAAGTCGAAGACCGGGGGTGAAATCCCTCCCCAAAGCACATCAGAGGAAAGAGAGTTAAACTCCTGCCCTTGGCTCCCAAAGCCAAGATTCTGCCTAAACTGCCCCCTGAATGTCTAAAGATCACGCAAAAAGCGTGATTTTTTTGAAGTAAGTCAGTTGCACATATTAATGATATAGCCCACATATCCTAATATGCCACATACAACTTCACCTGATAATCAACATGTATGATTTACCCCATCTTCATCACATATACTATGTATAATACTCATTAACCTATAATCCTCACCTTCATTACATACTATGATTAACCCACACTTCCTTAATAATCAACAAATTCATTTCATTAAAATTCATAACCCACATTAATCTATAATCAATATATCCATTTCATAATACCTTTAACCCCTATTTTATGAAGATCAATTATTCAATTCGGGAAAACTAGAAACCCGCAATAATCCCTTGTAAGGTATATAGTGTACGGTTTGTGGTACATAATTGATTAATCCCTAATAATAGATCAAATGCCGGCATTTGGCTACCTTAAGATACACACAGTTCTGTACGCGTCAGCCATCCAGACCGCTAGCTCCCTTTAATGGCATTCTACTCTTAACCGTCTCAAGATTTATCAATCTCCCAGCTTTTTTTTTTCGGGATGAAGCAGTAACTATGCCCAAGGGCTGGGATAAAAACACTAATACAAATCTGAACTCATCTAGACCTAAATTGAGATATTAAATAAATGAAATCCTCGGACTCTGGTCATTAAGTTGACCATATTGTCAAGTGGATTGAAGGTATGAATTATGAAAGACACTATTTTATTTCGTGATTAGTGTTACTTCTGCTTAAGAAAGATACGTCATTAACCCTCAGAGATTTTGGTAATCGATAATTAATTAATGGAGTTTCGCATACAATTCTTTGACACATACTTCACTATACGAGCATAGATATTAGACTTTTCACTATTTTTTGAGAGGTGCCCCTTGGGTTCCGAAGAGAAAGACGACTGATTGTTAACTAGTTTTTTTTGGAAAAACCCCCCCTCCCCCCTAATATGCATAATGACTTTTCTCGAAAAACCCCAAAAACGAGGGCCGAATGCACATTTTTACCTTTTTGCGTGTGGAAAATATCCGCTATACATTGTTGCACTTGTGTTGCACAATGTGACGCTAGTGTAGCTTAATTGAAAGTATGGCACTGAAGATGCTAAGATGAAAAATAAAAATTTCCGCAGGCATGTAAGGTTTGGTCCTAGCCTCAGTATTAATTGTAACTTGACTTATACATGCAAGTTTCAGCACCCCTGTGAGAATGCCCTAATCAACCTATTAATTGGTCAGGAGCTGGTATCAGGCACACACACGTAGCCCAAGACACCTTGCTAAGCCACACCCCCATGGGACTTCAGCAGTAATAAACATTGATTCTATAAGCGCAAGCTTGAATCAGTTAGAGTTGACTGGGTTGGTAAAACTCGTGCCAGCCACCGCGGTTATACGAGTAACCCTTATTAATATTTTCCCGGCGTAAAGAGTGGTTTAAGAGAATCTTAAACAACTAAAGTTAAGACCTTATCAAGCCGTTATACGCTCCTATGAGTGGAATTATCAACAACGAAAGTGACTTTATAACATTAGAAATCTTGATGCCACGACAGTTGGGCCCCAAACTAGGATTAGATACCCTACTATGCCCAACCACAAACTTAGACAATAACCTACCACATTGTCCGCCAGAGTACTACAAGCGCTAGCTTAAAACCCAAAGGACTTGGCGGTGCCCTAGACCCCCCTAGAGGAGCCTGTTCTATAACCGATAATCCCCGTTAAACCTCACCACTCCTTGCCAATACCGCCTATATACCGCCGTCGTCAGCTCACCCTGTGAAGGATAAGAAGTAAGCAAAAAGAATTAACTCCCACACGTCAGGTCGAGGTGTAACGAATGGAGTGGAAAGAAATGGGCTACATTTTCTACTAAGAAAACACGGATAGTAAACTGAAAATCTACTTTAAGGTGGATTTAGCAGTAAGGAAAAATCAGAGTATTTTCCTGAAGCCGGCTCTAGGGCGCGCACACACCGCCCGTCACTCTCCTCAACAAAACCTTTACTTTTTATAAAAAAATTATTTTACTAAGAGGAGGCAAGTCGTAACATGGTAAGTGTACTGGAAAGTGTACTTGGAATCAAAATGTAGCTTAAATAGTAAAGCACCTCCCTTACACCGAGGACAAACCCGCGCACTTCGAGTCATTTTGAACATTAAAGCTAGCCTAATTACCCTATTTAAACAAAACCCTATCAATTATATCCACCATTAATTTTTAAATTAAAACATTTTACACCTTTTAGTATGGGTGACAGAACAATAAATTTTAGCGCAATAGACTATGTACCGCAAGGGAGAGCTGAAAAAGAAATGAAACAAATAATTAAAGTAATAAAAAGCAGAGACTCAACCTCGTCCCTTTTGCATCATGATTTAGCTAGATCAACTAGGCAAAGAGATCTTAAGTCTATCTTCCCGAAACTAAACGAGCTACTCCGGAGCAGCACATTAGAGCCAACCCGTCTCTGTGGCAAAAGAGTGGGAAGACTTCCGAGTAGCGGTGACAGACCTATCGAGTTTAGTGATAGCTGGTTATCCAAGAAAAGAACTTAAATTCTGCATTAATTTTTTTACGCCGACTAGAACATCTTCTTAAGGCCAAAAATAAGAATTAGTAGTTATTTAGAAGAGGTACAGCCCTTCTAAATTAAGATACAACTTTTAAAGGCGGGTAATGATCACATTTTATTAAAGGTTTTACCCCCAGTGGGCTTAAAAGCAGCCATCTGTAAAGTAAGCGTCACAGCTCCAGCTCCATGCAAACCTATAATTTAGATATTATCTCACAACCCCCTTACCTGTATTGGATTATTTTATACATTTATAAAAGAACTTATGCTAAAATGAGTAATAAGAGGCCAAACCTCTCCTAACACAAGTGTACATCAGAAAGAATTAAATCACTGATAATTAAACGAACCCAAACTGAGGACATAATAATAATTTATTATCAACTAGAAAACCTTATTAAATAATTCGTTAACCCCACACAGGAGTGTATTAAGGAAAGATTAAAAGAAAATAAAGGAACTCGGCAAACACAAACTCCGCCTGTTTACCAAAAACATCGCCTCTTGTTTAACTATCATAAGAGGTCCCGCCTGCCCTGTGACAATGTTCAACGGCCGCGGTATTTTGACCGTGCGAAGGTAGCGTAATCACTTGTCTTTTAAATGAAGACCTGTATGAAAGGCATCACGAGAGTTTAACTGTCTCTATTTTCTAATCAATGAAATTGATCTTCTCGTGCAGAAGCGAGAATATTACCATAAGACGAGAAGACCCTATGGAGCTTCAAACACTTAAATTAACTATGTAAAATTGTAATCCCCTGGGAATAATCACTCATACAATATTTCTAATTTAATTGTTTTTGGTTGGGGTGACCGAGGGGGAAAAAAAATCCCCCCTATCGATTGAGTATTTAATACTTGAAAATTAGAACGACAGTTCTAATTAATAAAACATTTACCGAAAAATGACCCAGAATTTTTTCTGATCAATGAACCAAGTTACCCTAGGGATAACAGCGCAATCCTTTCCAAGAGTCCCTATCGCCGAAAGGGTTTACGACCTCGATGTTGGATCAGGACATCCTAATGGTGCAACCGTTATTAAGGGTTCGTTTGTTCAACGATTAACAGT
>NW_028227008.1:0-10000 GCF_052327205.1 Somniosus microcephalus
AATGAGTTGCCTCTTTGAAATTTCAGTTAATGAGTTGGCCCTTTGGTTACTCATTTGTCCCTGTGTCTTTTGGTTAACCAGTTGTCGATGTTCGAAATTCAGTTAATGAGTTGCCTCCTTGGTTACTCATTTGTCGCTCTGGCTTTTGGTTAACCAGTTGTCGATGGTCAAAATTACAGTTAATGAGTTGCCTCTTTGAAATTTCAGTTAATGAGTTGGCCCTTTGGTTACTCATTTGTCCCTGTGTCTTTTGGTTAACCAGTTGTCGATGTTCGAAATTCAGTTAATGAGTTGCCTCCTTGGTTAATCATTTGTCGCTCTGACTCTTGGTTAACCAGTTGTCGATGTTCAAAATTTCAGTTAATGAGCTGCTCTTATGTTCTATGATTTCCTACCTTGACAACTCATTAACCAGTGTTTCAAACAATGCACCAGGCCATTTGACGACCCCAACTCGGTTCCACAAGCGGGAAAGCAGCACCCCAAGGCCCGGTAAGGGGGCCGAATACATTCCCATCGTGAATTCCGTCACAAATGTGAATGACAAGTTTTCAGTTAATCAGTTGCCTGCTTGGTTACTCATTTGTCGCTCTGACATTTGGTTAACCAGTTGTCGATGTTCAAATTTCAGTTAATGAGTAGCCTCTTTGAAATTTCAGTTAATGAGTTGGCCCTTTGGTTACTCATTTGTCCCTGTGTCTTTTGGTTACCCAGTTGTCGATGTTCGAAATTCAGTTAATGAGTTGCCTCCTTGGTTAATCATTTGTCGCTCTGACTCTTGGTTAACCAGTTGTCGATGTTCGAAATTCAGTTAATGAGTTGCCTCCTTGGTTAATCATTTGTCGCTCTGGCTTTTGGTTAACCAGTTGTCGATGTTCAAAATTTCAGTTAATGAGCTGCTCTTATGTTCTATGATTTCCTACCTTGACAACTCATTAACCAGTGTTTCAAACAATGCACCAGGCCATTTGACGACCCCAACTCGGTTCCACAAGCGGGAAAGCAGCACCCCAAGGCCCGGTAAGGGGGCCGAATACATTCCCATCGTGAATTCCGTCCCAAATGTGAATGACAAGTTTTCAGTTAATCAGTTGCCTGCTTGGTTACTCATTTGTCGCTCTGACATTTGGTTAACCAGTTGTCGATGTTCAAAATTTCAGTTAATGAGTTGCCTCTTTGAAATTTCAGTTAATGAGTTGGCCCTTTGGTTACTCATTTGTCCCTGTGTCTTTTGGTTACCCAGTTGTCGATGTTCGAAATTCAGTTAATGAGTTGCCTCCTTGGTTACTCATTTGTCGCTCTGACTCTTGGTTAACCAGTTGTCGATGTTCGAAATTCAGTTAATGAGTTGCCTCCTTGGTTAATCATTTGTCGCTCTGGCTTTTGGTTAACCAGTTGTCGATGTTCAAAATTTCAGTTAATGAGTTGCCTCTTTGAAATTTCAGTTAATGAGTTGGCCCTTTGGTTACTCATTTGTCCCTGTGTCTTTTGGTTAACCAGTTGTCGATGTTCGAAATTCAGTTAATGAGTTGCCTCCTTGGTTAATCATTTGTCGCTCTGGCTTTTGGTTAACCAGTTGTCGATGTTCAAAATTTCAGTTAATGAGTTGCCTCTTTGAAATTTCAGTTAATGAGTTGGCCCTTTGGTTACTCATTTGTCCCTGTGTCTTTTGGTTCACCAGTTGTCGATGTTCGAAATTCAGTTAATGAGTTGCCTCCTTGGTTAATCATTTGTCGCTCTGGCTTTTGGTTAGCCAGTTGTCGATGTTCAAAATTTCAGTTAATGAGCTGCTCTTATGTTCTATGATTTCCTACCTTGACAACTCATTAACCAGTGTTTCAAACAATGCACCAGGCCATTTGACGACCCCAACTCGGTTCCACAAGCGGGAAAGCAGCACCCCAAGGCCCGGTAAGGGGGCCGAATACATTCCCATCGTGAATTCCGTCCCAAATGTGAATGACAAGTTTTCAGTTAATCAGTTGCCTGCTTGGTTACTCATTTGTCGCTCTGACATTTGGTTAACCAGTTGTCGATGTTCAAAATTTCAGTTAATGAGTTGCCTCTTTGAAATTTCAGTTAATGAGTTGGCCCTTTGGTTACTCATTTGTCCCTGTGTCTTTTGGTTACCCAGTTGTCGATGTTCGAAATTCAGTTAATGAGTTGCCTCCTTGGTTAATCATTTGTCGCTCTGACTCTTGGTTAACCAGTTGTCGATGTTCGAAATTCAGTTAATGAGTTGCCTCCTTGGTTAATCATTTGTCGCTCTGGCTTTTGGTTAACCAGTTGTCGATGTTCAAAATTTCAGTTAATGAGTTGCCTCTTTGAAATTTCAGTTAATGAGTTGGCCCTTTGGTTACTCATTTGTCCCTGTGTCTTTTGGTTAACCAGTTGTCGATGTTCGAAATTCAGTTAATGAGTTGCCTCCTTGGTTAATCATTTGTCGCTCTGGCTTTTGGTTAACCAGTTGTCGATGTTCAAAATTTCAGTTAATGAGTTGCCTCTTTGAAATTTCAGTTAATGAGTTGGCCCTTTGGTTACTCATTTGTCCCTGTGTCTTTTGGTTAACCAGTTGTCGATGTTCGAAATTCAGTTAATGAGTTGCCTCCTTGGTTAATCATTTGTCGCTCTGGCTTTTGGTTAACCAGTTGTCGATGTTCAAAATTTCAGTTAATGAGCTGCTCTTATGTTCTATGATTTCCGACCTTGACAACTCATTAACCAGTGTTTCAAACAATGCACCAGGCCATTTGACGACCCCAACTCGGTTCCACAAGCGGGAAAGCAGCACCCCAAGGCCCGGTAAGGGGGCCGAATACATTCCCATCGTGAATTCCGTCCCAAATGTGAATGACAAGTTTTCAGTTAATCAGTTGCCTGCTTGGTTACTCATTTGTCGCTCTGACATTTGGTTAACCAGTTGTCGATGTTCAAATTTCAGTTAATGAGTAGCCTCTTTGAAATTTCAGTTAATGAGTTGGCCCTTTGGTTACTCATTTGTCCCTGTGTCTTTTGGTTACCCAGTTGTCGATGTTCGAAATTCAGTTAATGAGTTGCCTCCTTGGTTAATCATTTGTCGCTCTGACTCTTGGTTAACCAGTTGTCGATGTTCGAAATTCAGTTAATGAGTTGCCTCCTTGGTTAATCATTTGTCGCTCTGGCTTTTGGTTAACCAGTTGTCGATGTTCAAAATTTCAGTTAATGAGCTGCTCTTATGTTCTATGATTTCCTACCTTGACAACTCATTAACCAGTGTTTCAAACAATGCACCAGGCCATTTGACGACCCCAACTCGGTTCCACAAGCGGGAAAGCAGCACCCCAAGGCCCGGTAAGGGGGCCGAATACATTCCCATCGTGAATTCCGTCCCAAATGTGAATGACAAGTTTTCAGTTAATCAGTTGCCTGCTTGGTTACTCATTTGTCGCTCTGACATTTGGTTAACCAGTTGTCGATGTTCAAAATTTCAGTTAATGAGTTGCCTCTTTGAAATTTCAGTTAATGAGTTGGCCCTTTGGTTACTCATTTGTCCCTGTGTCTTTTGGTTACCCAGTTGTCGATGTTCGAAATTCAGTTAATGAGTTGCCTCCTTGGTTACTCATTTGTCGCTCTGACTCTTGGTTAACCAGTTGTCGATGTTCGAAATTCAGTTAATGAGTTGCCTCCTTGGTTAATCATTTGTCGCTCTGGCTTTTGGTTAACCAGTTGTCGATGTTCAAAATTTCAGTTAATGAGTTGCCTCTTTGAAATTTCAGTTAATGAGTTGGCCCTTTGGTTACTCATTTGTCCCTGTGTCTTTTGGTTAACCAGTTGTCGATGTTCGAAATTCAGTTAATGAGTTGCCTCCTTGGTTAATCATTTGTCGCTCTGGCTTTTGGTTAACCAGTTGTCGATGTTCAAAATTTCAGTTAATGAGTTGCCTCTTTGAAATTTCAGTTAATGAGTTGGCCCTTTGGTTACTCATTTGTCCCTGTGTCTTTTGGTTCACCAGTTGTCGATGTTCGAAATTCAGTTAATGAGTTGCCTCCTTGGTTAATCATTTGTCGCTCTGGCTTTTGGTTAGCCAGTTGTCGATGTTCAAAATTTCAGTTAATGAGCTGCTCTTATGTTCTATGATTTCCTACCTTGACAACTCATTAACCAGTGTTTCAAACAATGCACCAGGCCATTTGACGACCCCAACTCGGTTCCACAAGCGGGAAAGCAGCACCCCAAGGCCCGGTAAGGGGGCCGAATACATTCCCATCGTGAATTCCGTCCCAAATGTGAATGACAAGTTTTCAGTTAATCAGTTGCCTGCTTGGTTACTCATTTGTCGCTCTGACATTTGGTTAACCAGTTGTCGATGTTCAAAATTTCAGTTAATGAGTTGCCTCTTTGAAATTTCAGTTAATGAGTTGGCCCTTTGGTTACTCATTTGTCCCTGTGTCTTTTGGTTACCCAGTTGTCGATGTTCGAAATTCAGTTAATGAGTTGCCTCCTTGGTTAATCATTTGTCGCTCTGACTCTTGGTTAACCAGTTGTCGATGTTCGAAATTCAGTTAATGAGTTGCCTCCTTGGTTAATCATTTGTCGCTCTGGCTTTTGGTTAACCAGTTGTCGATGTTCAAAATTTCAGTTATTGAGTTGCCTCTTTGAAATTTCAGTTAATGAGTTGGCCCTTTGGTTACTCATTTGTCCCTGTGTCTTTTGGTTAACCAGTTGTCGATGTTCGAAATTCAGTTAATGAGTTGCCTCCTTGGTTAATCATTTGTCGCTCTGGCTTTTGGTTAACCAGTTGTCGATGTTCAAAATTTCAGTTAATGAGTTGCCTCTTTGAAATTTCAGTTAATGAGTTGGCCCTTTGGTTACTCATTTGTCCCTGTGTCTTTTGGTTAACCAGTTGTCGATGTTCGAAATTCAGTTAATGAGTTGCCTCCTTGGTTAATCATTTGTCGCTCTGGCTTTTGGTTAACCAGTTGTCGATGTTCAAAATTTCAGTTAATGAGCTGCTCTTATGTTCTATGATTTCCGACCTTGACAACTCATTAACCAGTGTTTCAAACAATGCACCAGGCCATTTGACGACCCCAACTCGGTTCCACAAGCGGGAAAGCAGCACCCCAAGGCCCGGTAAGGGGGCCGAATACATTCCCATCGTGAATTCCGTCCCAAATGTGAATGACAAGTTTTCAGTTAATCAGTTGCCTGCTTGGTTACTCATTTGTCGCTCTGACATTTGGTTAACCAGTTGTCGATGTTCAAATTTCAGTTAATGAGTAGCCTCTTTGAAATTTCAGTTAATGAGTTGGCCCTTTGGTTACTCATTTGTCCCTGTGTCTTTTGGTTACCCAGTTGTCGATGTTCGAAATTCAGTTAATGAGTTGCCTCCTTGGTTAATCATTT
This sequence comes from Somniosus microcephalus, assembly GCF_052327205.1. Lineage (NCBI taxonomy): Eukaryota > Metazoa > Chordata > Chondrichthyes > Squaliformes > Somniosidae > Somniosus > Somniosus microcephalus. The sequence goes on from NW_028227008.1 coordinate 5,386, forward strand.
GTCGCCCTGACTCTTGGTTAACCAGTTGTCGATGTTCGAAATTCAGTTACTGAGTTGCCTCCTTGGTTAATCATTTGTCGCTCTGACATTTGGTTAACCAGTTGTCGATGTTCGAAATTCAGTTAATGAGTTGCCTCCTTGGTTAATCATTTGTCGCTCTGGCTTTTGGTTAACCAGTTGTCGATGTTCAAAATTTCAGTTAATGAGTTGCCTCTTTGAAATTTCAGTTAATGAGTTGGCCCTTTGGTTACTCATTTGTCCCTGTGTCTTTTGGTTATCCAGTTGTCGATGTTCGAAATTCAGTTAATGAGTTGCCTCCTTGGTTAATCATTTGTCGCTCTGGCTTTTGGTTAACCAGTTGTCGATGTTCAAAATTTCAGTTAATGAGCTGCTCTTATGTTCTATGATTTCCGACCTTGACAACTCATTAACCAGTGTTTCAAACAATGCACCAGGCCATTTGACGACCCCAACTCGGTTCCACAAGCGGGAAAGCAGCACCCCAAGGCCCGGTAAGGGGGCCGAATACATTCCCATCGTGAATTCCGTCCCAAATGTGAATGACAAGTTTTCAGTTAATCAGTTGCCTGCTTGGTTACTCATTTGTCGCTCTGACATTTGGTTATCCAGTTGTCGATGTTCAAAATTTCAGTTAATGAGTTGCCTCTTTGAAATTTCAGTTAATGAGTTGGCCCTTTGGTTACTCATTTGTCCCTGTGTCTTTTGGTTACCCAGTTGTCGATGTTCGAAATTCAGTTAATGAGTTGCCTCCTTGGTTAATCATTTGTCGCCCTGACTCTTGGTTAACCAGTTGTCGATGTTCGAAATTCAGTTATTGAGTTGCCTCCTTGGTTAATCATTTGTCGCTCTGACATTTGGTTAACCAGTTGTCGATGTTCGAAATTCAGTTAATGAGTTGCCTCCTTGGTTATTCATTTGTCGCTCTGGCTTTTGGTTAACCAGTTGTCGATGTTCAAAATTTCAGTTAATGAGTTGCCTCTTTGAAATTTCAGTTAATGAGTTGGCCCTTTGGTTACTCATTTGTCCCTGTGTCTTTTGGTTATCCAGTTGTCGATGTTCGAAATTCAGTTAATGAGTTGCCTCCTTGGTTAATCATTTGTCGCTCTGGCTTTTGGTTAACCAGTTGTCGATGTTCAAAATTTCAGTTAATGAGCTGCTCTTATGTTCTATGATTTCCGACCTTGACAACTCATTAACCAGTGTTTCAAACAATGCACCAGGCCATTTGACGACCCCAACTCGGTTCCACAAGCGGGAAAGCAGCACCCCAAGGCCCGGTAAGGGGGCCGAATACATTCCCATCGTGAATTCCGTCCCAAATGTGAATGACAAGTTTTCAGTTAATCAGTTGCCTGCTTGGTTACTCATTTGTCGCTCTGACATTTGGTTATCCAGTTGTCGATGTTCAAAATTTCAGTTAATGAGTTGCCTCTTTGAAATTTCAGTTAATGAGTTGGCCCTTTGGTTACTCATTTGTCCCTGTGTCTTTTGGTTACCCAGTTGTCGATGTTCGAAATTCAGTTAATGAGTTGCCTCCTTGGTTAATCATTTGTCGCCCTGACTCTTGGTTAACCAGTTGTCGATGTTCGAAATTCAGTTATTGAGTTGCCTCCTTGGTTAATCATTTGTCGCTCTGACATTTGGTTAACCAGTTGTCGATGTTCGAAATTCAGTTAATGAGTTGCCTCCTTGGTTATTCATTTGTCGCTCTGGCTTTTGGTTAACCAGTTGTCGATGTTCAAAATTTCAGTTAATGAGTTGCCTCTTTGAAATTTCAGTTAATGAGTTGGCCCTTTGGTTACTCATTTGTCCCTGTGTCTTTTGGTTAACCAGTTGTCGATGTTCGAAATTCAGTTAATGAGTTGCCTCCTTGGTTAATCATTTGTCGCTCTGACTCTTGGTTAACCAGTTGTCGATGTTCGAAATTCAGTTAATGAGTTGCCTCCTTGGTTAATCATTTGTCGCTCTGACTTTTGGTTATCCAGTTGTCGATGTTCGAAATTCAGTTAATGAGTTGCCTCCTTGGTTAATCATTTGTCGCTCTGGCTTTTGGTTAACCAGTTGTCGATGTTCAAAATTTCAGTTAATGAGCTGCTCTTATGTTCTATGATTTCCGACCTTGACAACTCATTAACCAGTGTTTCAAACAATGCACCAGGCCATTTGACGACCCCAACTCGGTTCCACAAGCGGGAAAGCAGCACCCCCAAGCCCCGGTAAGGCGGCCGAATACATTCCCATCCTGAATTCCGTCCCAAATGTGAATGACAAGTTTTCAGTTAATCATTTGCCACCTTGGTTCATCATTTGCCACTCTGACTTTTGGTTTCCCAGTTGTCAGTTTTCACATTTCAGTTACTGAGTTGACTTTGTCTTTCTCACTCTGTGTATCTCTATCTTCTCTCTGTCTCTCTCAGTGTATGCGAGTGTCTGTGTGTGTTCCACTGCCGCCCGGCCAACCGGGTCCAAAGGCCCGCCACGTTACACACGAAAAACCCCGGTCTCGCTTCGGAGCGACGGGCACCCGGCTTCTCGGTGTCGGACCGACTCCGTTCAGATACCGCTGGATGCCCCTTGCCCCTGGCTTGCTCTGGCAGCCGGCGCGTGCAGGCCGCCCCCTGCCCCGCCGTCTCAGTGGTCGGAAAGCGGTCTCCAGCCAACGGCTGTACCTCGGCCGCGGAAAGAGGCAGCTACACAAGCGAGGCACTGCTCTGTGCGGCCCCGCCACCCCGTTCAGCTGCCGTTGTCCCCGACCGGATCGGACTTTCCTTCCCGAAGTTATCCCCGATAAGCTGCCGCTGACCGACGGCCCGTCAGCCGCTGCGGGACGGCGACACTTTCCCGAACTCGCCCGGGGCCACTTCGGCAATATAGTGTGCGCCGGAGCCGGGGCTTTCCAACGAGCCATCCCCGAACGAAATCGGACACGGGAGTCGGGAGCGACAGGCGTTCGACTGGTGCCGGGCAACCGGGTCCAAACGCCCGCCTTGTTAAACACACGTACACCCCAGGCTCGATTCGGAGCGACGGGCACCCGGCTTCCCGGTGTCGGACCGACTCCGTTCAGATACCGTTGGATGCCCCTTGCCCCTGGCTTGCTCTGGCAGCCGGCGCGTGCAGGCCGCCCCCCGCCCCGCCGTCTCAGTGGTCGGAAAGTGGTCTCCAGCCAACGGCTGTACCTCGGCCGGGGAAAGGGGCAGCTACACAAGCCAGGCACTGGTCTGTGCGGGCCCGCCACCCCGTTCGGCTGCCGTTGATCCGGACCGGATCGGACTTTCCCTCCCGAAGTTATGCCCGATAAGCTGCCGCTCACCGGCGGCCCGTCAGCCGCTGCGGGATGGCGACACTTTGCCGAACTTGCCGGGGTCCAGGCCGATAATATAGTGTGCGCCAGCGCCGGGGCTTTCCAACGAGCCCTCCCTGACCGAAATCGGACACGGGAGTCCAGAGCGATAGGCGTTCGACTGCCGGCCGGCCAAACACAGGCAATCCCCCGCCGTTGCGGACCCGCTCCAGGACAACCGGGTCCAAACGCCCGCCTCGTTACACGCACGAAAACACCGGGCTCGATTCGGAGCGACGGGCACCCGGCTTCCCGGTGTCGGACCGACTCCGTTCCGGTACCCTTGGATGCCCCTTGCCCCTGGCTTGCTAGGACAGCCGGCGCGTCAAGGTGGGCCCCCGCGGCTCCGGCTCAGCAGTCGGAAAGCGGTCTCCAGCCAACGGCTGTACCTCGGCCGGGGAAAGGGGCAGCTACACAAGCCCGCTACTGGTCTGTGCGGCCCCGCCACCCCGTTCAGTGGCAGTTGACCCCGACCGGATCGGACTTTCCTTCCCGAAGTTATCCCCGATAAGCTGCCGCTGACCGACGGGGCGGCAGCCGGTACGGGTCGCCGACACTTTCCCGAATTTGCCGGGATCCAGTCCGATAATATAGTGTGCGCCAGCGCCGGGGCTTTCCAATGAGCCCTCCCTGACCGAAATCGGACACGGGAGTCCGGAGCCAAAGGCGTTCGACTGCCGGCCGGCCAAACTCAGGCAACCTCCCGCCGTTGCGGACCCGCTCCCGGACAACCGGGTCCAAACGCCCGCCCTGTTACACGCACGAAAACACCGGGCTCGATTCGGAGCGACGGGCACCCGGCTTCCCGGTGTCGGACCGACTCCGTTCCGGTACCACTGGATGCCCCTTGCCCCTGGCTTGCTAGGACAGCCGGCGCGTCAAGGTGGGCCCCCGCGGCTCCGGCCCAGCAGTCGGAAAGCGGTCTCCAGCCAACGGCTGTACCTCGGCCGGGCCAAGCGGCAGCTGCACAAGCCCGCTACTGGTCTGTGCGGCCCCCCCACCCCGTTCAGTAGCAGTTCACCCCAACCGGATCGGACTTTCCGTCCCGAAGTTATCCCCGATAAGCTGCCGCTGACCGACGGGGCGGCAGCCGCTACGGGACTGCGACACTTTCCCGAACTTGCCGGGGTCCAGGCCGATAATATAGTGTGCGCCAGCGCCGGGGCTTTCCAACGAGCCCACCCTGACCGAAATCGGACACGGGAGTCCGGAGCCAAAGGCGTTCGACTGCCGGCCGGCCAAACACAGGCA
>NW_028227008.1:17500-19717 GCF_052327205.1 Somniosus microcephalus
CACAGCACATCAAGGGGCCCGCGTCACTACATCAAGCTGTTCCCCGCTCCAAACCAACAAAACTGCAGCCAAAGACGACGACCTCACCTCTTGAACTGCCAACGTCTTCTCTCTGTATGCTCTCTCTCTCTCTCTATCCAACACTCAGAGAGACAACCCTGCCTAGGGCGAGGCTCAACAGTCCCAACACCGACGCGGTCAATCGTTTTTGCAACCCAACGACAGCCGTGCTGGAAAAAGCTGGCCTCTAAGCGGTGCCGACGTTCCCTGAGGAGACGCCGAACATAACATTCCCAAACGGCACGGGTCAAACTCTCCATTGGGAGGAGAAACTCTAGGTCTGCACTTAGGGGGACAAAGAGGACTAGGCCTCTGCGACACCCCAGCCGCGCTCTCACCTCACACGATGGCAAGGCAAGTGCGATTGATGGTCAAGCGACCCTCAGACAGGCGTAGCCCCGGGACGAACCCGGGGCCGCAAAGTGCGTTCAAAGTGTCGATGATCAATGTGTCCTGCAATTCACATTAATTCTCGCAGCTAGCTGCGTTCTTCATCGACGCACGAGCCGAGTGATCCACCGCTAAGAGTTGTGCGTTTTTTTTTAAGGCTTGGTGTTTTGTTCCCCGGAGGGTCCCAAGCCCGGACCGCCCAACGCTTCTCTCCCTCTATGCCCACGCATAGAGGGTTGGTAGAAGCCCCATCCTTGGCACGGCCCGGAGGTGTGTATCAGTCGATCATCAAATGACAAGGGTTTCACCGAGATTTTGTTGTCAGGGCGCTCGCGAGCGACACGCATCGGGGTCAAACGCCTGAGCCCACCGTCCGACACGCACCACGGCCAACAGAGGCAGGGTCTCTGCTGCCACCGATTGCCGGGAGAAGAGAGAGAGTGACAGGCAGACAGACAAGACAAACAAACATGACAGTAGACAACAAGGCCAGAAAAACGAACTGAGTGGGGTACAAGCCGACCGCGTGAAAACACCCCACTGTGGGGGGTAGAAATCCGTGTGGACGGGCAGGTACATTCTCTCGAACGTTCAACTTGGCTGCTGCTGCTGCTGCTGGCTTGCTTGCTGCTGGCTGCTAACAAGCTCTCGACACCGACAAACAGACACTCGAGTCTTTAAACCGCCGCCCCCCAAACAGCTCGCGGGAGCCAGAGTGGAGAAGCGTCTAGGTACCCTGTACCGGTAAAGGGAGAGTGACTAGATCGACCAAAGTTGCACTACGGGGGGAAAAGAAAGCCGGGCCTGCATCACCGGTTCAAATCCCAGCAGAGCTCACAGTGGCCGTTCGCCGAGGTCCCGACGACGAGCCGCCAGGCAGCACGCGAGCCCGCAGAAGCTCCCTTCAATTCGACTGCGGTGTTAATGCTTGCAAGACGGTGGCAAAGTCCATTGTTGTCCGATCCGGACGAGAAGAGGGGAGCAGCAGAGCTTGCGTGTGAGAGAGAGAGAGAGGTTGAGAGATAGGCTCGGCACAAGGTAAGCGATGATGCACAAGACTGGAAGAGACGGAAGTCGAAAGAAGGGCCGCAGGCCAAGGTCACACAGGGGGAAGCCAACGAACAGCAAAGACATGAGGCGGAGGCGTCAGTAGGCAGCAGAATTAGAAAAGCAAAGAGGGCCAGGCTTTTTGTTGCATCGAAGTCAAGCCAGGACACCTCCCCATCTCGCCATCTTCTCTTTTTTTCTCTGCCTGTCATTGAACCGCAAAAGTCCATGCTGAACGAAGAACCATCCAAGCGTGCCAGGGCCGTCCCTGTCTCAAGCCGACCGAAACCAACTGCCGTGCGCACACACACACACATCACCTTCTCGGTGCACCGTTCAAATTCCACCCCAACTCCTCCAACTCGGGCTCTCTGACCGATCTAAACTCGTTTGCTATCCCGGACCGATACCGGTGCGACTGTTTTGCCTGTTCGTGCGAGTTCGGCGAGTTTTTGTTTGGAATGTAACCTCTCGCCCGCGCAAGAGGCGCCGGACGCGGCCGACCATGGCTCCGGGCAGATGCAAGAAGCAAACCCCGGGAAGCTCTCCTGCTGGCCTCCGCGACTCAGGCTCAAAACGGAATGACGGGCCGCCACGTGCGGGCCCCCGGCCGATAATGATCCTTCCGCAGGTTCACCTACGGAAACCTTGTTACGACTTTTACTTCCTCTAGATAGTCAAGTTTGATCGTCTTCTCGGCACTCCGCCAGGGCCGTCGCC
>NW_028227009.1:0-19665 GCF_052327205.1 Somniosus microcephalus
CCCTTCTCCCTCTCTCCCCCCCCCCCTTTCCTCCCCCCTCTTCTCCTCTCTCCCCCCCTCTCTCTCTCTCCCCCTCCTTCTCCCCCCCCCCCTCTCTCTCTCCCCCTCTCTCTCTCTCCCCCCCCTCCTCCTCCCTCTCCCCCCCCTTTCTCCCTCTCTCCCCCTCTACTCTCTCCCCTCTCTCTCTCTCCCCCCCTTCTCCCTCTCTCCCCCCCCCTCTCTCTCTCCCCCCTTCTCCCTCTCTCCTCCCCCCCCTTCCTCTCTCCACCCCCTCCTCCCTCCGGGCTCTTTCTATCTCTCGCTCACCCTGTTGTCCGTCGCGCCTCCATCGACCGTTGACAGTTGGCGGTAAAATCCCAGCGCGCGCTGAGCGCCCGCCCCACCGAGCGGAGAACAGCCAATGGAGAGACTCCATCCCCTCTCCCCTCCCCTTAGCCCCACCTCTCACCTCCCTCCCCTCAGGACCCCTCCCCTCAGACCCCCACCCCCCCTACCCCCTTACCCCCCTCCCCTCAGCCCCTCCCCTCACCCCCCCTCCCCTCAGCCCCTCCCCTCACCCCCCTCCCCTCAGCCCCTCCCCCTCACCACCCCATCCTCTCACACCCCCTCCCTCAGACCCCCCTCCCCTTACCCCCTCCCCTCAGCCTCTCCCCCTCACCCCACTCCCCTCACCCGCATCCCCTCACCCCCTCCCCTCACCCCTTCCCCAGACCCCTCACCCCCGCCCCCTCACCCCCCCTTCCCCTCAGAACCCCCTCCCTCACCCCCCTCCCCTCACCCACATCCCTTCACCCCCCTCCCCTCAGCCTCCTCCCCTCAACCCCTATCCCCTCCCCTCACCCTCATCCCCTCCCCTCACCGCCCCCTCACCCACCCCCTGGAGGAGTCAGTTTTCCATGTTTATGTGGATTGTGAGAGGTTGCTGCCCCTCTTCCACTATTTGAAGGGCTGCTCCTCGAGGCCTTCCATGACCGGTGGCACCGCAGGGAGTGGAGTGCTTCATCAACCCAAGTAACTAAATTTTAATTTAATTTGTTATGTTTCATTTGTTGTATTTTTGTTAAGTTGCAGTTTTACCCCCAAATGCCAGTGCCTCCATATCCCTGTGTTCCTAAATCCCAATGTCCCTGTATCCCTATGTTCCCATAACCCTTGACTCCTATCTCCCTCCATCCATATGCCCGGAATGGCAGCATAGTGGTTATGTAATCCAGAGGCCTGGACTAATGATCCAGAGAACTGTGGGCTGCATTTTGTCATTGGGGGCGGGTCAGGTGGTCGGTGGGTCCCCAACCAAAGCTGTGTGGTGCAGGAGATGAATGCCACCTCAATGTGCATCAGAACCTGGCTGCAGCGCAGAGGGAGGTTTCATGACCACCTCCACACAGGAAAAGTGAGTATTACATCACCATGACCCTCAATCTGCTCCCCATCACCTCTTATCACCAGCAGTCTTCATTGTCAACCTCCTCCTCCACATCCCAGTTGACCCTTACATCCCTGCACCCTTAACCATTCCCTCTCTCTGTATGTTCACACTCACCTAACTATTCGACTATGCAGCCCTCACATTCCCCATCACTGTTATGCTATGACAACAACTTACAACATACAGGAGGACCCTTGGTCTTGGGACTCCATCTTTGAGCCCTTCTAAGCATCTATGCTTTGGATTCTCTACACTCACTCCTTCATTCTCCTTCAAACTCCACTTGTGTCCCTCATTGCAGGAAAAGAGAGCCCACAATAAGAGGGAAAGGGGCGAAGACAGGAGGAGGGCCGCCCAGCTCACCAGTGCAGAGGAGGCGCCCCTGCAGATCGTGGGAGTCGAGGAGGATGCGCAAGGGGGAACGGGCAGACAGGTGCATCAGAGCAAGCTGGTGACAGAATAGTTTTTCATCTCTCTCATTGACATTGCATGAGTGACTGATCTTCATTCTAATGCTCTAACAGATTGATTTATGAGCATCTGCACAATTCAATGTGCATGCAACGTTTATCTCGCATGTCTAACTCTTTCCGTTACTCCCCCACAGGACCATTGACAGCCCCCCCTCCCCACTGTCCAGGAGGAACAGCCTGAGCCACCAGATTCCTCAGAGGAAGCTGCAGCCTCTGAGGGGGCAGCATCAGCAGAATTCAGCGCACCCAGTACCAGCGCAGACACTCACACCTCAGTGGGACCTTCGCGAGATAGAGCAGTGTTGTCACCTGGTTTATCACAGCTCACAAGTGAGCGTCAGCAGATGGTGGAGACAGGGACAGCAGTGGTGAGTCCTTGTCGGAGGGCGCAGGACTCTCCCAGCTCAGCTCAGCTGCATGTCGACCCTGTGCCTCTGGGTCCATCCAGAAGGAGAGTGGTGATGGAACTCCAGGAACAGGCGCAGGAGTCTCTGGCAGGTTTTGTCTCCAGGGTCGCTGCGAGTGTGGAGCGGATGGAGGAGTCCATCACTAACATGAGCAGAGCCTTTGTGGAGGCATTGGCGCATGAATGCATCACCACGGAAAGGATGGCAACCTCCGTGGAAAGGATGGCTACCATGGTAAAGCTAGCTACTGTAGAGGAGAGGGTGGCTACGGTAGAGGAGAGGATGGCCACGGCCATGGAGGAGCTAAGTCGCCAGGGTACTGAAAACATGGTCATTGTTCAGAATAGACTGACATCTCTGGAGGATCGATGGTCAGCTATTGAGCAGAGAAACCAGACCTTCATGGAAGTCCTCTGGAGTAGGACTTCCAGTGCAATAATGGGTCCTCATGGCCCCCCTGAAGTGCAGCAAGGTGCTGTCAAGCCACTTGCAAGCTCTGAAGTGGGGCTGATCCATGAGAGGGATGTTGGTGGCAGAGAACAAGGAAGTGGGAGCTCCTCTCCAAGCGCTCACACAACCATGCCACTGCAGAGCCCTCGGTCAGAGCCCCACCAGAGTCCTCACCCAACTGAGATCGGCGTCTCAGCCCCTGCACAGCCGCAGGTGCTGCAGACTGCTGGCGAGCCCTCACAGGCTCGCAGCCCCAGAGGACACTCGCCAAATGTGTCGAGGCAGCAACAGCATAAAAGTGAGCAAGGAGCCTCCACATCTGCTGAAGCCACAGGGGAAGCATCACGTAAGAGGAAGATAAAGCACAAGTAGTCACAAGGGTAGTCACTTGGGTATTCTGTTGTGTTTAATTCTGAAATGCTATCCGTGAATTAATGTTGTAAAATGACTTGATGGCAAACTGTTGAAGTTGTGGGCTGTGTCATTTCGCAAATGGGACTTCCACATTGAGGGCGCAGGGTGACTTGGATTTGTCAGTATGCTGGTCAGAGTGATAGGAAGCCGCAGGTTCTTGTCCATTGTAGATGGTGTGGTAAGAATGTGCAAGGCAAATGTGTTTGATTGGGCAGCCTAAGCAAATCTGGCCAAGATCAGTGCATCCCGGTCAGCAATGTTCTCGTGTGCTGCTGCCGCTGGTTGATGCACCTCCGCAAGCTGTTCATTGTCGCTCTCCTCCTCCTCCTCCTCATCCTCATCTGAGGAGGCTATGCGATGAGCCACTTGTACCTCAGGCAGCTACAAGCCACGATGCTGTGCCATGTTGTGAAGTGCACAACAGACCACGACGATTCTGGAGACCCTGGCTACTGAGTACTGTAGGGCTCCACCTGATCTATCAAGGTATCTGAATCGCATTTTCAGCAAGCCGATGGTTTGCTCGATAATAGATCTGGTGGAAATGTGGCTTGAGTGGTAGCGCTCCTCAGCTTCGTTGGATGGCCTCCTCAACGGCGTCATTAGCCACGCCTTCAGGGGATAGCCCTTGTCTCCAAGTAGCCATCCGCAAAGTTGGTCTGGCGAACTGAAGAGCAGAGGCACACGAGATGAAGGAGTCATGGCAACTGCCAGGGTACTTGGCACAAACATGCAAAATTTCCTTATTGTGGTTACACACCAGCTGCACATTGAGGGAGCGGAAGACTTTGCGGTTGACAAAAACACCTGGATTGTGATGGGGTGCCTTAAGGGCCACGTGTGTGCAGTCAATGACGCCCTGCACCCTTGGAAAGCCTGCCAGATTAGCAAAGCCAACCGCACGCGTGGTTACACTTGCTTGGTCCTTGGAGAAGTTGATGTAATTGTGCGCGATGGCAAAGAGGGCATCGGTTACCTGCATGATGCAAGTGTGTGCGGCCGCCTGGGAGATGCCGCTGATGTCTGCTGCTGATCCCCGGAATGAGCCTGAAGCAAAAAAGTTGAGTGCAGTGGTGACTTTGACAGCCACTGGTAAGGGGTGTCCACCCGCTCCTCTGGGCTCCAGGTCTTGCTGCAGCATTGCGCAGATGTCACCCACTACCTCTCGCGAAAGTCTGAGCCTCCTTTGGCACTGCTGCTCAGTCATGTTGAGGTAGCTCATCATCTGTCTGCAAACCTTGTTTTGGGGGTATCTCCTGCAGCGACGTCCTTCCCTGCACTGGCACCTTCTGGCCTGTGCAGCTTCAGGTAGGTAAGCAGCAGCTTGGTGCAACAGTCGTTGCTCCTGCTGTTGGTGCTGCTGTTGTTCCGGGTTCTGCTGCTGCCGCGGCTGGTCTTCGTCCGAATCTGAGGCCCAGGAGGAAAGGAAATAAAAGGTTCCCATGCTGCAGATATATACCTCAGTTGAGGAAGCGCTCAGTCAAGGTGGGGAGAGGGGTTTCCCAGGAGGTCACAGTGGAGATGGATCTCAGCCTCAAAACTTCCAAAATGAGTAGACCTGCAAAAAGTTCTCCCAGACCTGAGAAAACAAAGTTCTGCCACCTGCAAATGATCATTGTTGAAAACTCCTTTTTTATGGTGGAGCTGCAGCTGTTAATAAGCTATCCACTTGTGAGCCCACCAGGATTAACTGGCATGTTCCAGGGGAGCCGTGCAGCATGCGGGAAATGTGTTAAACTCAGAAAGGCCTCTCAAAATGGCATTATAGAGGCACTTAAGTGGTTGTTAAGGGCTTTAAGGGCCTATCCCGCCTCTTGGAGGCAGGACCGAAATGGGGTCTGAAAGCCCGCATTTGGGAAAGTTGCTCAGAGGCGGGTTGGAGGTGGGATCGGAGCCCGACCCCATTTTTGGCTACTTTCCGACCTGACCCACCTTCAAACCCGCCTCCTCGGGCATAGCAAAATCCAGCCCATAGAGTTCTAATCCTACCACAGCAGCTGGGGAATTTAAATTCAGTTAATTAAATAAATCTGGAATAAAAAGCTAGTATCAGTAATGGTAACCATGAAACTATCGGATTGTGGTTAAAAACCCATCTGGTTCACTAATGTCCTTTAGCTGGTCTGGCCTATATGTGACTCCAGGTCCTTAACTGCCCTCTGTAATGGCCTAGCAAGCCATTCAGTTGTAACAAACCGCTACAAAACGCAATAATAAGACTGGATGGACTACCTGGCATCGACCTTGGCACCGGACACGGCAACGACACACACAGCCCAGTCGACCCTGCAAAGTCCTCCTCACCAACATCTGGGGAATTGTGCCAAAATTGGGAGAGCTGTCCCGCAGACTAGTCAAGCAACAGCCTGATATAGTCATACTCACAGAATCATACCTTTCAGCCAATGCCTCAAACACCTCCATCACCACCCCTGAGGATGTCCTGTCCCACCTGGCAGGTCTGTCCTGCGGTGGGACAGGACATCCCCAGGGATGGTGACACAGTGGTATACAGTCGGGAACCCATGAAGTCTTTAGGTCAAGCATGGGCAAGGAACCCTCCTGCTGATTACCACCTACCACCCTCCCTCAGCTGATGAATCAGTAATCAGTACTCCTCCATGTTGAACACGACTTGGAAGAAGCACTGAGAGTAGCAAGGGCACAGAATGTACTCTGGGTGGGGGACTTCAATGTCCATCACCAAGAGTGGCTCGATAGCACCACTACTGATCGAGCTGGCCGAATCCTGAAGGACATAGCTGCCAGTCTGGGCCTCCAACCTACTAGACCTCGTCCTCATCAATCTACCTGTCGCAGATTCATCTGTCCAGGACAGTATTGGTAGCTGTGACCACCGCACTGTCATTGTGGAGATGAAGTCCCGTCTTCACACTGAGGACACCCTCCATTGTGTTGTGTGGCACTACCACTGTGCTAAATGGGATAGATTTAGATCAGTTATAGCAGCTCAAAACTGGGCATCCATGAGGTGCTGTGGGCCATCAGCAGCAGTAGAATTGTATTCCACCACAATCTGTAACCTCATGGCCCGGCATATCCCTCACGCTACCATTACCATCAAGCCAGGGACCAACCCTGGTTCAATAAGTAGCGTAGAAGAGCATGCCAGGAGCAGCACCAGGCGTACCCAAAAATTAGGTGCCAACCTGGGGAAGCTGCAACACAGAACGACATGCATGCTAAAAAGCGGAGGCAGCATGCTATAGACAGGGATAAGCGATCCCACAGTCAACGGATCAGATCAAAGCTCTGCAGTCCTGCCACATCCAGTCGTGAATGGAGGTGGACCATTAAACAACTAAGGGAAGGAGGAGGCTCCATGGATATCCCCTTCTGCAATGATGGTGGAGCCCAGCACGTGAGTGCAAAAGACATGGCTGAAGCGTTTGCAACCATCTTCAGCCAGAAGTGCCAAGTGGATGATCCATATCGGTCTCCTCCTGAGGTCCCCACCATCACAGAAGCCAGTCTTCAGGCAATTCGAATCACTCCATGTGATATTAGGAAACGGCTGAGCGCACTGGATGCAGCAAAGGCTATGGGCCCCAACAACATCCCAGCTATCGTGCTGTAGACTTGTGCTCCAGAACTAGCCGTGCCTCTAGCCAAGCTGTTCCAGTACAGCTACAACACTGTCATCTATACGACAATGTGGAAAATGGCCTAGGTATGACCTGTCCACAAAAAGCAGGACAAATCTAATCCGGCCAATTACCGCTCCATCAGTCTACTCTCAATCATCAGTAAAGTGATGGAAGGTGTCACCGACAGTGCTAGCAAACGACACTCACCAATAACCTACTCACTGATGCCCAGTTTGGGTTCCGCCAAGACTACTCGGCTCCCGACCTCATTACAGCCTTGGTCCAAACATGGACAAAGGAGCGGAATATCCAGAAGTGAGGTGAGAGTGACTGCCCTTGACATCAAAGCAGCATTTGACCAAGTGTGGCATCAAGGAGCCCTAGTAAAACTGAAGTCAATGGGAATCAGGGGGAAAACTCTCCACTGACTGGAGTCATACATAGCACAAAGAAAGATGGTTGTGGTGGTTGAAGGTCAATCATCACAGCCCAGGACATCACAGCAGGAGTTCCTCAGGGCAGTGTCCTAGGCCCAACCATCTTCAGCTGCTTCATCAATGAATTTCCCTCCAACATAAGGTCAGAAATGGAGATTTTCGCTGATGACTGCACAGTGTTCAGTGCCATTCACAACTCCTCAGATAATGAAGCACCCGCATGCAACAAGACCTGGACAACGTTCAGGCATGGGGTGATAAGTAGCAAGTAACATTCGTGCCACACGGGGCCAGGCAATGACTATCTCCAACAAACAAGAGTCTAACCACTGCCCCTTGACATTCAACGGCATTACCATCACCAAATCCCTCACCATCAACATCCTGGGGGTCACCATTGATCAGAAAATTAACTGGACCAGCCATATAAATACTGTGGCAACAACAGCAGGTCAGAGGCTAGGTATTCTATGGCGAGTGTCTCACCTTATGACTTCCCAATGCCTTTCCACCATCTACAAGGCACAAGTAAGAAGTGTGATGGTATACTTTCCACTTGCCTGGATGAGTGCAGCTCCAACAACACTCAAGAACAACACTCAAGGGCAGCACGGTGGCATAGTGGTTAGCACTGTTGCCTCACAGCGCCAGGGACCCGGGTTCGAATCCGGCCTCGGGCGACTGTCTGTGTGGAGTTTGCACATTCTCCCCGTGTTTGCGTGGGTTTCCTCCGGGTGCTCCGGTTTCCTCCCACAGTCCAAAAATGTGCGGGTTAGGTTGATTGGCTATGATAAATTGACCCTTAGTGTTAGGGGGATTAAATACGTGGGGTTACGGGGATAGGGTGGGATATGTGTTGGTGTAGGGGTTACGGGAATCGGGTGGGATATGTGTCGGTGCAGGCTCGATGGGCTGAAATGGCCTCTATCTGCACTGTGGGGTTTCTGTGTGATTCTGTGTATGTGTCGGTGCAGGCTCGATGGGCCGAAATGGCCTCTATCTGCACTGTGGGGTTTCTGTGATTTCTGTGAAGAAGCTTGACACTATCCAGGACAAAGCTTGATTGGCACCCCCTCCACCACCGGCCCACCGTGGCTGCAGTGTGTACCATCTACAAGATGCACTGCAGCAACTCGCCAAAGATTCTTCAGCAGCACCTCCCAAACCCACAACCTCTTCCACCTAGAAGGACAAGGGCAGCAGGCGCATGGGAACACCACCACCTCCAAGTTCCCCTCCAAGTCATACACCATCCTGACTTAGAAGTATATCACCGATCCTTCATTGTCTTTGGGTCAAAATCCTGTAACTCCCTACCTAACAGCACTGTGGGAGTACTGTCACCGCAAGGACTGCAGCGGTTCAAGAAGGCAGCTCACCACCACCTTCTCGAGGGCAATTATGGATGGGCAATAAATGCTGGACTTGCCAGCAATGCCCATATCCCAGGAATGAATTTAAAAAAATACCTAGGCCCCTATGCCCCTTACCCTTATGTCCCTATATCTCACCATGTTCCCATGTCCCTACATCCATATGTCCCTTTATGACTATGACCATATATCCTAATGTCCCTATGTCACTATATCCCAATATCTCTATGTTCTTATATCCCTGTTTTCCTTTATTCCTACGCCGCTATGTCACAATATTTTGATGTCCCTATATCCCTATGTCCCTATATCCCTAGGTCCCGATATCCCTATTTTGCTTTATCCCTATGTCCCTGTAACCTGATGTCCCTGTGTCCCTATATCCCCATGTTCCTTGATGGTGGAGGTTATTTGAGTGAGATGACATTTCATAGCAACATTCCTGCTCAAAGGCAGGGGAATGACAAGAAAGGAGCACTCAAACCCAGAGCCAGGGTAACAAAGACTGGTGTGGTGGATGCTGACTTTCCTGCATCGCCTTCAAGAGGGAGCTGGAGCGGTTCCTGACTGGGGCAGAGATCGCATCATATAGAAGGTAAATGTCTTTCTAGGTAACACTGGGTCCGTGTCATCTGGACTGGTTTCCATCGCCTGAAGGGGTCGGAGAGGAATTTTACAGAATATTTTTTTCCCTTACTGACACTTTTATTTAATTGATTTTTTTGCCTCTCCTAGGAGATTACATGGCTGCGGGGGTGGGGTGAGGTGGACGGGTGGGGGTGAGAGCTGAGGGAGGGAGGTGGGGCGAGAAGGGTGTGGTGTGGGCAGAAGGAGGGGTGAGGAGTGGGTGAGGTGGGAAAGAGGGTGTGGGGGAAGGAGGGGTGAGGGGTGGGTGAGGTGGGGAAGAGGGCATGGGGGAAGGAGGGGTGAGGGGTGGGTGAGGTGGGGAAGAGGGTGTGGGGGGAAGGAGGGGCAAGGGTGGGTGGGGAAGAGGGTGTGGGGGGAAGGAGGGGTGGTTGGGGAAGAGGGTGTGGGGGGAAGGAGGGGTGAGTGAGGTGGGGAAGAGGGTGTGGGGGGAAGGAGGGATGAGGGGTGGGTGAGGTGGGGAAGAGGGTGTGGGGAGAAGGAGGGGTGAGGGGTGGGTGAGCTGGGGAAGTGGGTGTGGGGGGAAGGAGGAGTGAGTGAGGTGAGGAAGAGGGTGTGGGGGGAAGGAGGGTTGAGGGGTGGGTGAGCTGGGGAAGTAGGTGTGGGGGGAAGGAGGGGTGAGGGGTGGGTGAGGTGGGGAAGAGGGTGTGGGGGGAGGAGGGGTGGGTGAGGTGGGAAAGAGGGTGTGGGGGGAAGGAGAGATGGGGGAGCCCGTAAAACCCTCACGCCATAGGACTAACCACCCTAATGGCTGGTTCAAAGATGGTTACGGTCACGGAATGAGCGTTAATCACGGCCATAAATCCTTCCACCACTTCATACAGTTCCCAAAAGGGAACAGTGTGAGGATACGTACGACGATGACCTCTTGCGCAATGCACCTCCTTGGACCCTCAGTCGCAGATGCGAGGGGGCAAACCGTGCAATTGTTAAATTTTTCATTTTATTGACATGTAAAATGTTGGCCCAGTAATTCCCTTCCAAATGCGCAAGTACGGTCGGGGTACTTACGCGTCTGGCCGGAGGAAATGCCGGTTTTCAGCATGCACAGTGCATGTGGGGAAAACCGGCATTTCCTGTCCTCTGAACGAAGGGGTTCAGAGGCAGAACGCGTGCGACTGCACAGGCAGCGCGTGCGCAGTAAAATTCGCCGCTTTCATTCATGCTTTCAGTGAGGTCAAGTCCTTACAACTTACACATGAAAAAAGCATGGGTACAGTTGCTCCAGAGGCTGCGGAGGAAGATATTTCTTATCGTGGAGCTTCTGAAAGTATGTATGTCTGTATATATTCCTTTGCGTGTTATGTATATATTCCTTTACTTATGTGTATGAATGTATTATTTAATTATGACTTTCAGAGAAAGTAACTTATTGGAAAATCATAATTAAAAACATACATTCATACACATAAGTAAAGGAATATAAAACATACATACATATACGTAAAGGAATATATGCGGACATACATACATAATTACTTATTACTGATGAAAAGTTTCTTTCTTAAAAGTGCTGGAAATGTTACATTACTCATTTTAGAACACTCATTTTCACATTCAATTCACACAGCCACAATTGCTCCTTCTACCTACCGTTCTGAAAACCCGTTTAAAAAAAAAAAATTTAACTTTAAAACTTACTTAAAATTTCTTAAAATAACTTCCCTCCCTTTCCCAAACAAAAATATTGCCTTTCAGAAGCTCCACGATAAAATATATCTTCCTCCGCAGCCTTGGAACAACTTTACACATGCTTTTTTCAAGTGTAACTTGTAAGGACTTACCCTCACTGAATCCATGAATGAAATCGACGAAGTTCACTGCGCAAGCGCTGCCTGTGCAGTCGCACGCGCTGTGCCTATGAACCCCTTCGTTCCGAGGTCTGGAAATGCCGGCGTTCCCCACATGCGCTGTGCATGCTGAACGCCGGCATTTCCAACGGCCAGATGCGTGAGTACCCAGACCGTACTCACGCATTTGGTCACGAATTTCTGGCCCATTGTGTAGCTAAAGGAGACATCTCTGCAAACAATGAGGGATTAGGCGAGATAACACAGAACTCAATGGGTTTCTTCAATAAACAGTCCTGAGCAGAAAGCTACCCAGCTCCGACAGTTGAGATTTGCATGAGCTATCCAGCCAATTAACTGTTATTGTGGTCTTCACATGCTGGCTTTAACTTTAAGTTTAAGCAAAAACTGCAACACATTATTGGCTATCATGATCTAAGGCTATCATTGATAGGTCAATGAGGCCTTGGCGATGTAACGTTCTGTCCACCATTGAAAGGAAAAGATATAAAAGAAGCTGTTAAGGTAACTTCGTTACTGCAGTCGATGGGGGGGCGGGGGGCGAGGGCAGTGGGAAGAAGAGCTGCAGTCAACAAGAAGGGTTGACCGATCGTCGAGAGGAGAGCTGCAATCAACAGGAGCTGGCCACTTCGGGGTGATTGTATTGTTGAGATACCGTGGCAAACGTGGGAGTCGAGACCAGAGTTAGTGAAACACAACTGCTTTAATCAACCTCATGGCAAAGAGGAACTGGAAAAGCCCGCGCAACCACTTAAATACTCCCCAGACAGGAAGTGCTCCCGGCAGCCTGTCCCTGCGGGAAACAAGTTGCTGGAGGAAAGGGCCCCCGGCTGGGGGCGTCTGCTTAAACTGTCCGTGCCGCCGTGAGCGGATTATGTCCAGTGGTGGCGTGTCGCCACAGAACTCCCCCCAGAATCCGCTTAGGAGGAGTGGACGAGTCGTGACGGTGGTCTAATGGTTCTGCCGGAGCGGCTCTGAGTGGTCGCCGGTCTAGTTGGTGGGGCCGGGCGGTTTGCCGCCGGCTGTGCTGGCTTGCTGGCGGGACGGCCTCTAGTTGGAGGTCGGGCCACGGGGACCTGTTCCCCTGGTTCTGTGTGTGCTGGTTTGAGCCGGTCGATGGAGACTGTGTCGACCCTGTCGCCGAGTCGCAGCTTGAAGACCTTGTCCCCGGTTTGTAGTACCTCGTACGGTCCGTCGTACGGGGGTCGCAGGGGTCCGCGGTGCGCGTCGTGTCGCACGAAGACGAAGCGTGCCTGCTGTAAGTTTGGCGGGACGTGAGGTGTGAGTTCGCCGTGTCGGTGACCAGAAGTGGGGTGAACTGTTGAGCGGAAGAGAAAGAGTTGAGCCGCTGCTGTTCGGCCGACCAAGGCGTTGTAGCCTCCGGAAGGAATTCGCCTGGGACGCGCAGCGGTTGTCCGTAGACTAACTCCGCTGCCGAGGACTGGAGGTTTTCCTTGACCGCGGTGCGTAGGCCTAGTAGCACCCACGGTAGGCGGTCAGTCCAGGTACTGTCCTGCAGGCCGGCGCGGAGTGAGGCCTTGAGTGACCTGTGGAAGCGTTCACACAGCCCATTGGCCTGCGGGTGGTACGCCGTGGTTCGGTGGAGCGTCACCCCGAGGTTGCATGCTGTGGCCGTCCAGAGTTCGGAGGTGAACTGGGCGCCTCTGTCGGAGGTTATGTCGGCTGGTACACCGAACCTTGCGACCCAGGTGTTAACGAACGCCCTGGCGATGTCGGCTGTGGTGGTGGAGGGCAGCGGCACTGCCTCAGGCCAGCGTGTGTAGCGGTCGACCATCGTGAGGAGATAAGTTTGGCCTTGCGATGGCGGCAGAGGACCGACGATGTCGACGTGTACGTGGTCCGAACATCTTTGCTGAGGCCGCGCCAGACGAAACGCTGGGAGATGGCGGGACGGGAAAGGCAGTCGGCGACAACGTTGTCTCTACCGGAGACGTGCTGGATGTCCGTAGTAAACTCGGACACGGCCGCGAGCTGGCGTTGCTGCCTTGCGGACCAGGGTTCAGTGTGCTTGGCCATCGCGTATCCACGTATGCGGTGAAGGGGCGGCCCTCCAGGAGGAACCTGAAATGGCGGACCGACAGGTGGAGTGCGAGAAGCTTGCGGTCGAAAGTAGAGTATTTGACCTCCGGGGGGTGCAGTTGGCGGCTGTAGAAGGCAAGTGGCTGCCACGCGCCATTGACCCACTGCTCGAACACGGCTCCGACCGCGTGGTCGGAGGCGTCGGTGGTGAGCGCGACCCGGGCATCGGCCCTCGGGTGCGTGAGCAGGGTGGTGTCGGCGAGCGCATTTTTGGTGGCGTCGAAGGCGGCTGACGTGTCAGTGGTCCAGGCTACGGCCATCTTGCCGGATTTACCTCGGAGGGAGTCGTATAGGGGCTTCATGAGGGCTGCAGCTCTGGGGATGAACCTGTTGTAGAAGTTCACCATCCCGAGGAACTCCTGGAGGCCCTTGATGGTTTTGGGGCGGGGGAATTGCTGGACGGCCTGCACCTTGTTGGGCAGGGGGACGGCCCCAGCAGGGTTGATGTGGTGACCGAGAAAATCGATCTCGGTTAGGCCGAATTGGCACTTCGCCAGGCTGAGGATGAGCCTGTGTTGGGCTAGGCACCCGAACAGGATGCGAAGGTGTTCGAGATGTTCCTGTTTGGAGGAGCTGGCCACGAGAATGTCGTCTAGATAGACGAATAGGAAGTTCAGGTCCCAGAGGACTGAGTCCATAAGGCGCTGGAAAGCCTGGGCTGCATTCTTGAGGCTGAAGGGCATCCTCAGGAACTCGAACAGGCCGAATGGGGTGATGACGGCCGTTTTGGGGGTGTCCGCGGGGTGTACGGGGACTTGGTGGTAACCGCGCACCAGGTCGACCTTGGAAAAGACGGTTTGTCCGGCCAGTCGGGCCGAGAAGTCCTGGATGTGTGGCACCAGGTATCGGTCGGGGGTGGTGGCGTCGTTGAGGCGGCGGTAGTCCCCACAAGGGCGCCAGCCTCCGCCGGGCTTGGGGGCGATGTGGAGGGGCGAGGCCCAAGGGCTGCTGGAGCGGCGGATGATGCCGAGTTGTTCCATGGTGGTGAACTCGGCCCACGCGATTTCCAGCTTGGCCGGGTTGAGTCTGCGGGCGTGGGCAGAAACCGGGGGGCCGGTGGTGGGGATATAGTGCTCCACACCGTGTTTGGCGGCTTTGGCCGAAAAGGTCGGGTTAGTGAAGGCGGGGAACTCGGCTAGAAGTGCCGAGTAGTCGTCCGTGGCTCTGGCGAGGCAGTAGGTCGTCAGGCCGGCCGAACGGGCGGGGGTGAATGCGCCAGGGATGGGGGCGACGAGGCGGTGCCTCGGAATGTCGACAAGGAGGCCGTGGGTGCGTAGGAAGTCGGCGCCGATGAGTGGGTAGAGGACCCTGGCTGTGAGGAACTCCCAGCGGTAGCGGTGGCCTGCGAGGTCGAGCATGACCGTGCGGGTGCCATATGTGCGGATGTCAGAGCCATTGGCTGCGGCCAGCGTGATACCCCGTGCGCCGCGTTGGATTTCGAGGGCAGAGGCGAGGGTGATGCTGTGCTGGGCCCCTGTGTCGCACAGAAATCGGCGGTTGGTGCTATCGTCGGTGACGTACAGTAGAGGCCCCTTTTGCCCCGCGGCCATCGTGGGGGCCGGTGCGGGGGGGTTTTGAAAGTGCACGGTGGCGTGCAGCGTTGGGCCCTAGTGCCAAAACAGGTGTGGTAGTAGCAGTGACCCGGAGTGGTAGGGCGGTCGGGCCTAGTGGGCCGGGAAGACCGCGTGGTCGTTGCCATGAGGTCGGGCGCGATGTTGCGGGCGGACTGCGCAGAGAGCAGCCGGTCGGCCTTTTCGGCTATCTCATTCAGGTCCGTGGAGCCAGATTCCACAATGAGCGGGCGGATGCTGGCGGGGAGCTGCCGAATGAAAAGTGTGCGAAAGAGGGCGCCGGTGTTTTTGTCGTCCGAGAGGGACAGCATGTGGGAAAGCAGATCCGACGGTGAAGCGTCACCAAGGCCGGGGAGGTCGAGGAGTTGGCAGTTGCGCTGGTAAGAGGACGTTTGAAATTTTTTAAGGAGCACAGCCTTCAGATGTTCGTACTTGCCTTCCACTGGTGGCTCCTGCAGCGCTGCCCAAACCTTGGGGACTGTGGCGTAGGTGAGAGAGGCGACGAGGTAGTCATACTTCGTGGCGTCGACTGTAATGTTTTTCAGCCGGAATCTGGACTCGGCTTGAACAAACCAGGCTTCGGCCAGGTTCTCCCAAAAGTCCGGTAGTTTAACCGTGACTGCGTTTGTATCCGCCATGCTAGCTTAGGATTCGTTCTGAGCGTCGGGGTCACCAGTGTTGAGATACCGCGGCAAACGTGGGAGTCGAGACCAGAGTTAGTGAAACACAACTGCTTTAATCAACCTCATGGCAAAGAGGAACTGGAAAAGCCCACGCAACCACTTAAATACTCCCCAGACAGGAAGTGCTCCCGGCAGCCTGTCCCTGCGGGAAACAAGTTGCTGGAGGAAAGGGCCCCCGGCTGGGGGCGTCTGCTTAAACTGTCCGTGCCGCCGTGAGCGGATTATGTCCAGTGGTGGCGTGTCGCCACAGTATGACCATTTACTTAAAACATATTTGGACATTGTATTGCTAGAGCATCTTTATTGCTAAGAGTAGAGTAAGAAGGGCATTGTATTGCCAGGCAGAGTAAGATTGGCATTGTATTGCCATTTAAATCTATAAGCATTCTTGTTTTCTTTTTTCTCTCTTTACCTTTAATAAATGACTTTATTTAACTTAAGAGCTTTTGGGTGATTCATTAATTATTTCCTTTGTAATTCACAGGTCAAAATGAACTACAAGCCTGAGAATAGGACAGCGAGGCTTACAGTGGCGACCTGCGTAAAGGGAAACTAAGATGAAACACCCAAATCCAAAGAAGAAAACTATGGATGAACTAGTAACGAAGTATATAGCAGGGAAGCTGCCTTTGAAAGAAGGTTGGGTTCGAGTGATCATCGATGGGGAAGATCCCGTTTGTGAAGCTGAACAGTGGACGCAGGGTTTGGACCTGGGAGTGGAGTGAGGAGCGCGGCCGAGTATAAAAGCGGCGGCAGCAGCGAGGCATACCAATTCAGCAGCGGGGGAAGAGAGGTAAAAAGTAATCAAAGTGTGACGTCACCAGGAAGCAGGTAAGTCATTGGTTGGTGAGTATTTCTCTCTTTTTAAACCTTAACTCTGTGGTTTATAGTTTCTAAAGTCTCTGTGGTGTAGCAGGAACTGTTATAAACCAGGGCCCTTAAATATATCATTTAGCTGTAAGGTAACTTCAATTCTGCGGTTTATATTTTCTAGGGTCTCTGTGGTGTAGCGGGGACTTCTGCCATACAAGCGCCCTAGAGTATATCTTTAATTGGTGGTATTGAATTAATTTAAATTAATTAAAGGGTAAGTCATGTCAGGACAGCCCAGCCCCGTGTTATGCTCCACCTGCGCTATGTGGGAATTCAGGGACACTGCCGGTGTCCCTGACGACCATGTGTGCCGGAAATGTATCCAGCTGCAGCTTCTAGCAGACCGCATTGAGGCGCTGGAGCTGCGGATGGATGAGTTTTGGAGCATTCGCGATGCTGAGAGGGTCATGGATAACACGTTTAGTGAGTTGGTCACACCGCAGGTAAGGGCTGCACAGGCAGAAGGGAAATGGGTGACCATCAGGCGGAGCAGTAGAAGCAGGCAGGTAGTGCAGGGGACCCCTGTGGCCATCCCCCTCTCAAACAGGTATACCGATTTGGATACTGTTGAGGGGGATGACTTACCAGGGGAAGGCAGCAGCAGCCAACTTCCTGGCACCGGGGGTGCTTCTGCTGCTCAGGAAGGGAGGAAAAAGAGTGGGAGAGCAATAGTGGTAGGGGGTTCTATCGTAAGGGGAACAGATAGGCGTTTCTGTGGCCGTAGACGTGACTCCAGGATGGTTTGTTGCCTCCCTGGTGCCAGGGTCGAGGATGTCACTGAACGGCTGCAGGGCATTCTGAAGGGGGAGGGTGAACAGTCAGAGGTCGTGGTTCACATTGGGACCAACGACATGGGTAGGAAGAGGGATGAGGCCCTGCAGCAAGAATTTAGGGAGCTAGGTAGCAGATTAAAGAGCAGGACCTCAAAGGTTGTAATCTCTGGATTACTCCCGGTGCCACGTGCTAGTGAGTATATAGGAATAGGAGGATAGAGCAGATGAATGCGTGGCTAAAGAGTTGGTGCAGGAGGGAGGGCTTTAGTTTCCTGGATCACTGGGTCTGCTTCTGGGGAAGGTGGGACTTGTACAAGTCAGACGGGTTGCACCTGAACCAGAACAGGACAAATATCCTTGCGGGGAGGTTTGCTAGCACTGTTGGGGGGGGGGTTTAAACTAACTTGGCAGGGGGATGGGATACAGAGTGGAGCTATAATAGGGGGTGATGTACAGCCAAATATAGTGGAAAAAACAAGTCAGCTTGGAAGGCAGAGCAAAAATGTAACGGCACAAGGGAGTAGGGCAAGGCTGGATGGCATTTATTTTAATGCAAGGAGTCTTGCGAATAAGGTGGATGAACTGAAGGTGTTGATGAACACATGTGAGTATGATATTGTTGCTATCACGGAGACATGGTTGTGGGAGGGGCAAGACTGGCAGCTCAATATTCCGGGGTATAGAATCTTCAGGCGAGACAGAGGGGGGGTAAAAGAGGAGGGGGTGTTGCAGTATTAATTAAGGAGTCAATTACTGCTGTAAGGAGGGATGATATATTAACAGGTTCCTCTAATGAGGCCATATGGGTAGAACTTAAAAACAAAAAGGGGGCAAGCACTTTGCTGGGAGTGTACTATAGGCCCCCAAACAGTCAGAGGGAGATAGAGGAACAGATATGTAGGCAAATCTCAGAGAAATATGCAAATAATAGGGTAATAATAGTGGGGATTTCAACTTCCCCAATATTAACTGAAATAGTCAGAGTGTGAAAGGCTTAGAGGGTGCAGAATTCTTAAAGTGCATCCAGGAGAGCTTTTTGAGCCAGCATGTAGAAAGTCCTACAAGAGAGGGGGCGGTACTGGACCTAACTCTAGGGAATGTGGCCGGGCAAGTGGGTAGAAGTGTTAGTAGGTGAGCACTTTGGTGACAGTGACCATAATTCGGTGAGATTTAAGGTAGTCATGGAAAAGGACAGAGATGGACCGGAAATAAAGGTTCTAAATTGGGGGAAGGCCGATTTTAATATGATAAGGCAGGATCTGGCCAAAGTGGACTGGGATCAGCTACTTGTAGGAAAATCCACATCGGAGCAATGGGAGTCTTTCAGAAAGGAAATTGAGAGAGTACAATGGCAACATGTTCCCGTAAAGCTCAAGGGTGGGACCAACAAGCCCAGGGAACCTTGGATGTCAAGGGATATACGAGAATGGATTAGGAAAAAAAGGGGGGCTTTTGGCAGATACAAAGGACTAAAGACAGAGGAAGCCCTAGAGGAGTATAAAAGGTGCAGGGGGATACTTAAAAAAAGAAATTAGGAGAGCGAGGAGGGGCCATGAAATAACACTGGCGAGCAAAATAAAGGAAAATCCTCAGGTGTTTTATAAGTATACTAGCTGGGGGGGCCCGGCGTTGCCAAGGCTTTTTTGTAAAACAGCAGTTTACAGGGCCGCGCGGTTTACGGCCGGCCGCTGCCGCTCCCCCGCTCTATGTCTTGGGCCGAGCGGTTGTGAGGCCTGGCCCGAGTGACCCCAACTCTGAGGGTGAGAGAGAGAGACTAGGGGGGGGAGAGAGAGAGAGACGGGGGGAAAGAGAGTAGAGAGACTGGGGGGGAGAGAGAGGAGAGAGACTGGGGAGAGAGAGAGAATGGGGAGATAGATAGAGAGAGAGAGAGAGAGAGAGAGACTGCGGGGGAGAGAGAGAGAGGACTGGGGGAGAGAGACGGGGAGAGAGAGAGAGAGAGAGACTGGGGGAGAGAGAGAGAGAGAGACGGGGGAAGGGAGAGAGAGAGACTGGGGAGATAGAGAGATAGAGAGAGAGAGAGAGAGCGCGAGAGATTGGGGGGAGAGAGAGAGAGACTGGAGGAGGGAGAGACTGGAGGAGAGAGAGAGATGGAGAGAGAGAGAGACTGTGAGAGAGAGACTGGAGGAGGGAGAGTCTGGAGGAGCGAGGGAGACTGGGGGAGAGAGAGAGACTGTGAGAGAGAGAGAGAGACAGGGAGAGAGAGAGAGAAACTGGGGGAGAGAGAGCGAGAGGACTGGGGGAAGAGATAGGAGTGGAGACAAGACAGCGAGAGAGAGACTGGGAGACAGAGAGAGAGATAAAGAGATGGGGAGAGAGAGAGATTGGGGGGAGAGAGAGGGAGAGGGCTAGAAATTCGGTATCACCCCATTTGGAGAGGGAAGGAGAGAGAGACAGAGAGAGAGAGGGAAGGAGAGAGAGAGAGAGGGAGGGAGGGAAGGAGCGAGGGACAGAGAGAGCGAAGGAGAGAGAGACAGAGAGAGAGAGGGAAGGAGAGAATCCTAAGGTGTTTTATAAGTATACTAGCTGGGGGTGCCCGCGGTGCCGAGGCTTTTTCGAGGGCATGTTGTTGTTGGAAGAGAGAGAGAGAGCGACTGGGG
>NW_028227010.1:5000-15000 GCF_052327205.1 Somniosus microcephalus
GGCCGGCCGGCAGTCGAACGCCTTTGGCTCCGGACTCCCGTGTCCGATTTCGGTCAGGGAGGGCTCGTTGGAAAGCCCCGGCGCTGGCGCACACTATATTATCGGCCTGGACCCCGGCAAGTTCGGGAAAGTGTCGCAGTCCCGTAGCGGCTGCCGCCCCGTCGGTCAGCGGCAGCTTATCGGGGATAACTTCGGGACGGAAAGTCCGATCCGGTTGGGGTGAACTGCTACTGAACGGGGTGGGGGGGCCGCACAGACCAGTAGCGGGCTTGTGCAGCTGCCGCTTGGCCTGGCCGAGGTACAGCCGTTGGCTGGAGACCGCTTTCCGACTGCTGAGCCGGAGCCGCGGGGGCCCACCTTGACGCGCCGGCTGTCCTAGCAAGCCAGGGGCAAGGGGCATCCAGTGGTACCGGAACGGAGTCGGTCCGACACCGGGAAGCCGGGTGCCCGTCGCTCCGAATCGAGCCCGGTCTTTTCGTGCGTGTAACAGGGCGGGCGTTTGGACCCGGTTGTCCGGGAGCGGGTCCGCAACGGCGGGAGGTTGCCTGAGTTTGGCCGGCCGGCAGTCGAACGCCTTTGGCTCCGGACTCCCGTGTCCGATTTCGGTCAGGGAGGGCTCATTGGAAAGCCCCGGCGCTGGCGCACACTATATTATCGGACTGGATCCCGGCAAGTTCGGGAAAGTGTCGGCGACCCGTACCGGCTGCCGCCCCGTCGGTCAGCGGCAGCTTATCGGGGATAACTTCGGGAAGGAAAGTCCGATCCGGTCGGGGTCAACTGCCACTGAACGGGGTGGCGGGGCCGCACAGACCAGTAGCGGGCTTGTGTAGCTGCCACTTTCCCCGGCCGAGGTACAGCCGTTGGCTGGAGACCGCTTTCCGACTGCTGAGCCGGAGCCGCGGGGGCCCACCTTGACGCGCCGGCTGTCCTAGCAAGCCAGGGGCAAGGGGCATCCAAGGGTACCGGAACGGAGTCGGTCCGACACCGGGAAGCCGGGTGCCCGTCGCTCCGAATCGAGCCCGGTGTTTTCGTGCGTGTAACGAGGCGGGCGTTTGGACCCGGTTGTCCTGGAGCGGGTCCGCAACGGCGGGGGATTGCCTGTGTTTGGCCGGCCGGCAGTCGAACGCCTATCGCTCTGGACTCCCGTGTCCGATTTCGGTCAGGGAGGGCTCGTTGGAAAGCCCCGGCGCTGGCGCACACTATATTATCGGCCTGGACCCCGGCAAGTTCGGCAAAGTGTCGCCATCCCGCAGCGGCTGACGGGCCGCCGGTGAGCGGCAGCTTATCGGGCATAACTTCGGGAGGGAAAGTCCGATCCGGTCCGGATCAACGGCAGCCGAACGGGGTGGCGGGCCCGCACAGACCAGTGCCTGGCTTGTGTAGCTGCCCCTTTCCCCGGCCGAGGTACAGCCGTTGGCTGGAGACCACTTTCCGACCACTGAGACGGCGGGGCGGGGGGCGGCCTGCACGCGCCGGCTGCCAGAGCAAGCCAGGGGCAAGGGGCATCCAACGGTATCTGAACGGAGTCGGTCCGACACCGGGAAGCCGGGTGCCCGTCGCTCCGAATCGAGCCTGGGGTGTACGTGTGTTTAACAAGGCGGGCGTTTGGACCCGGTTGCCCGGCACCAGTCGAACGCCTGTCGCTCCCGACTCCCGTGTCCGATTTCGTTCGGGGATGGCTCGTTGGAAAGCCCCGGCTCCGGCGCACACTATATTGCCGAAGTGGCCCCGGGCGAGTTCGGGAAAGTGTCGCCGTCCCGCAGCGGCTGACGGGCCGTCGGTCAGCGGCAGCTTATCGGGGATAACTTCGGGAAGGAAAGTCCGATCCGGTCGGGGACAACGGCAGCTGAACGGGGTGGCGGGGCCGCACAGAGCAGTGCCTCGCTTGTGTAGCTGCCTCTTTCCGCGGCCGAGGTACAGCCGTTGGCTGGAGACCGCTTTCCGACCACTGAGACGGCGGGGCAGGGGGCGGCCTGCACGCGCCGGCTGCCAGAGCAAGCCAGGGGCAAGGGGCATCCAGCGGTATCTGAACGGAGTCGGTCCGACACCGAGAAGCCGGGTGCCCGTCGCTCCGAAGCGAGACCGGGGTTTTTCGTGTGTAACGTGGCGGGCCTTTGGACCCGGTTGGCCGGGCGGCAGTGGAACACACACAGACACTCGCATACACTGAGAGAGACAGAGAGAAGATAGAGATACACAGAGTGAGAAAGACAAAGTCAACTCAGTAACTGAAATGTGAAAACTGACAACTGGGAAACCAAAAGTCAGAGTGGCAAATGATGAACCAAGGTGGCAAATGATTAACTGAAAACTTGTCATTCACATTTGGGACGGAATTCAGGATGGGAATGTATTCGGCCGCCTTACCGGGGCTTGGGGGTGCTGCTTTCCCGCTTGTGGAACCGAGTTGGGGTCGTCAAATGGCCTGGTGCATTGTTTGAAACACTGGTTAATGAGTTGTCAAGGTCGGAAATCATAGAACATAAGAGCAGCTCATTAACTGAAATTTTGAACATCGACAACTGGTTAACCAAAAGCCAGAGCGACAAATGATTAACCAAGGAGGCAACTCATTAACTGAATTTCGAACATCGACAACTGGTTAACCAAGAGTCAGAGCGACAAATGATTAACCAAGGAGGCAACTCAGTAACTGAATTTCGAACATCGACAACTGGGTAACCAAAAGACACAGGGACAAATGAGTAACCAAAGGGCCAACTCATTAACTGAAATTTCAAAGAGGCAACTCATTAACTGAAATTTTGAACATCGACAACTGGATAACCAAATGTCAGAGCGACAAATGAGTAACCAAGCAGGCAACTGATTAACTGAAAACTTGTCATTCACATTTGGGACGGAATTCACGATGGGAGTGTATTCGGCCCCCTTACCGGGCCTTGGGGTGCTGCTTTCCCGCTTGTGGAACCGAGTTGGGGTCGTCAAATGGCCTGGTGCATTGTTTGAAACACTGGTTAATGAGTTGTCAAGGTCGGAAATCATAGAACATAAGAGCAGCTCATTAACTGAAATTTTGAACATCGACAACTGGTTAACCAAAAGCCAGAGCGACAAATGATTAACCAAGGAGGCAACTCAGTAACTGAATTTCGAACATCGACAACTGGTTAACCAAAAGACACAGGGACAAATGAGTAACCAAAGGGCCAACTCATTAACTGAAATTTCAAAGAGGCAACTCATTAACTGAAATTTTGAACATCGACAACTGGTTAACCAAAAGCCAGAGCGACAAATGATTAACCAAGGAGGCAACTCATTAACTGAATTTCGAACATCGACAACTGGTTAACCAAATGTCAGAGCGACAAATGATTAACCAAGGAGGCAACTCATTAACTGAATTTCGAACATCGACAACTGGTTAACCAAAAGACACAGGGACAAATGAGTAACCAAAGGGCCAACTCATTAACTGAAATTTCAAAGAGGCAACTCATTAACTGAAATTTTGAACATCGACAACTGGTTAACCAAAAGCCAGAGCGACAAATGATTAACCAAGGAGGCAACTCATTAACTGAATTTCGAACATCGACAACTGGTTAACCAAAAGACACAGGGACAAATGAGTAACCAAAGGGCCAACTCATTAACTGAAATTTCAAAGAGGCAACTCATTAACTGAAATTTTGAACATCGACAACTGGTTAACCAAAAGCCAGAGCGACAAATGATTAACCAAGGAGGCAACTCATTAACTGAATTTCGAACATCGACAACTGGGTAACCAAAAGACACAGGGACAAATGAGTAACCAAAGGGCCAACTCATTAACTGAAATTTCAAAGAGGCTACTCATTAACTGAAATTTGAACATCGACAACTGGTTAACCAAATGTCAGAGCGACAAATGAGTAACCAAGCAGGCAACTGATTAACTGAAAACTTGTCTTTCACATTTGGGACGGAATTCACGATGGGAATGTATTCGGCCCCCTTACCGGGCCTTGGGGTGCTGCTTTCCCGCTTGTGGAACCGAGTTGGGGTCGTCAAATGGCCTGGTGCATTGTTTGAAACACTGGTTAATGAGTTGTCAAGGTAGGAAATCATAGAACATAAGAGCAGCTCATTAACTGAAATTTTGAACATCGACAACTGGTTAACCAAAAGCCAGAGCGACAAATGAATAACCAAGGAGGCAACTCATTAACTGAATTTCGAACATCGACAACTGGTTAACCAAAAGACACAGGGACAAATGAGTAACCAAAGGGCCAACTCATTAACTGAAATTTCAAAGAGGCAACTCAATAACTGAAATTTTGAACATCGACAACTGGTTAACCAAAAGCCAGAGCGACAAATGATTAACCAAGGAGGCAACTCATTAACTGAATTTCGAACATCGACAACTGGGTAACCAAAAGACACAGGGACAAATGAGTAACCAAAGGGCCAACTCATTAACTGAAATTTCAAAGAGGCTACTCATTAACTGAAATTTGAACATCGACAACTGGGTAACCAAATGTCAGAGCGACAAATGAGTAACCAAGCAGGCAACTGATTAACTGAAAACTTGTCATTCACATTTGGGACGGAATTCACGATGGGAATGTATTCGGCCCCCTTACCGGGCCTTGGGGTGCTGCTTTCCCGCTTGTGGAACCGAGTTGGGGTCGTCAAATGGCCTGGTGCATTGTTTGAAACACTGGTTAATGAGTTGTCAAGGTAGGAAATCATAGAACATAAGAGCAGCTCATTAACTGAAATTTTGAACATCGACAACTGGTTAACCAAAAGCCAGAGCGACAAATGATTAACCAAGGAGGCAACTCATTAACTGAATTTCGAACATCGACAACTGGTTAACCAAAAGACACAGGGACAAATGAGTCACCAAAGGGCCAACTCATTAACTGAAATTTCAAAGAGGCAACTCAATAACTGAAATTTTGAACATCGACAACTGGTTAACCAAAAGCCAGAGCGACAAATGATTAACCAAGGAGGCAACTCATTAACTGAATTTCGAACATCGACAACTGGTTAACCAAATGTCAGAGCGACAAATGATTAACCAAGGAGGCAACTCATTAACTGAATTTCGAACATCGACAACTGGTTAACCAAGAGTCAGGGCGACAAATGATTAACCAAGGAGGCAACTCATTAACTGAATTTCGAACATCGACAACTGGGTAACCAAAAGACACAGGGACAAATGAGTAACCAAAGGGCCAACTCATTAACTGAAATTTCAAAGAGGCAACTCATTAACTGAAATTTTGAACATCGACAACTGGTTAACCAAATGTCAGAGCGACAAATGAGTAACCAAGCAGGCAACTGATTAACTGAAAACTTGTCATTCACATTTGGGACGGAATTCACGATGGGAATGTATTCGGCCCCCTTACCGGGCCTTGGGGTGCTGCTTTCCCGCTTGTGGAACCGAGTTGGGGTCGTCAAATGGCCTGGTGCATTGTTTGAAACACTGGTTAATGAGTTGTCAAGGTCGGAAATCATAGAACATAAGAGCAGCTCATTAACTGAAATTTTGAACATCGACAACTGGTTAACCAAAAGCCAGAGCGACAAATGATTAACCAAGGAGGCAACTCATTAACTGAATTTCGAACATCGACAACTGGTTAACCAAAAGACACAGGGACAAATGAGTAACCAAAGGGCCAACTCATTAACTGAAATTTCAAAGAGGCAACTCAATAACTGAAATTTTGAACATCGACAACTGGTTAACCAAAAGCCAGAGCGACAAATGATTAACCAAGGAGGCAACTCATTAACTGAATTTCGAACATCGACAACTGGGTAACCAAAAGACACAGGGACAAATGAGTAACCAAAGGGCCAACTCATTAACTGAAATTTCAAAGAGGCTACTCATTAACTGAAATTTGAACATCGACAACTGGTTAACCAAATGTCAGAGCGACAAATGAGTAACCAAGCAGGCAACTGATTAACTGAAAACTTGTCATTCACATTTGGGACGGAATTCACGATGGGAATGTATTCGGCCCCCTTACCGGGCCTTGGGGTGCTGCTTTCCCGCTTGTGGAACCGAGTTGGGGTCGTCAAATGGCCTGGTGCATTGTTTGAAACACTGGTTAATGAGTTGTCAAGGTAGGAAATCATAGAACATAAGAGCAGCTCATTAACTGAAATTTTGAACATCGACAACTGGTTAACCAAAAGCCAGAGCGACAAATGATTAACCAAGGAGGCAACTCATTAACTGAATTTCGAACATCGACAACTGGTTAACCAAAAGACACAGGGACAAATGAGTCACCAAAGGGCCAACTCATTAACTGAAATTTCAAAGAGGCAACTCATTAACTGAAATTTTGAACATCGACAACTGGTTAACCAAAAGCCAGAGCGACAAATGATTAACCAAGGAGGCAACTCATTAACTGAATTTCGAACATCGACAACTGGTTAACCAAGAGTCAGAGCGACAAATGATTAACCAAGGAGGCAACTCATTAACTGAATTTCGAACATCGACAACTGGTTAACCAAGAGTCAGGGCGACAAATGATTAACCAAGGAGGCAACTCATTAACTGAATTTCGAACATCGACAACTGGGTAACCAAAAGACACAGGGACAAATGAGTAACCAAAGGGCCAACTCATTAACTGAAATTTCAAAGAGGCAACTCATTAACTGAAATTTTGAACATCGACAACTGGTTAACCAAATGTCAGAGCGACAAATGAGTAACCAAGCAGGCAACTGATTAACTGAAAACTTGTCATTCACATTTGGGACGGAATTCACGATGGGAATGTATTCGGCCCCCTTACCGGGCCTTGGAGTGCTGCTTTCCCGCTTGTGGAACCGAGTTGGGGTCGTCAAATGGCCTGGTGCATTGTTTGAAACACTGGTTAATGAGTTGTCAAGGTCGGAAATCATAGAACATAAGAGCAGCTCATTAACTGAAATTTTGAACATCGACAACTGGTTAACCAAAAGCCAGAGCGACAAATGATTAACCAAGGAGGCAACTCATTAACTGAATTTCGAACATCGACAACTGGTTAACCAGAAGACACAGGGACAAATGAGTAACCAAAGGGCCAACTCATTAACTGAAATTTCAAAGAGGCAACTCATTAACTGTAATTTTGAACATCGACAACTGGTTAACCAAAAGCCAGAGCGACAAATGATTAACCAAGGAGGCAACTCATTAACTGAATTTCGAACATCGACAACTGGGTAACCAAAAGACACAGGGACAAATGAGTAACCAAAGGGCCAACTCATTAACTGAAATTTCAAAGAGGCAACTCATTAACTGAATTTCGAACATCGACAACTGGTTAACCAAATGTCAGAGCGACAAATGATTAACCAAGCAGGCAACTGATTAACTGAAATTTTAAAATTGACAACTGGATAACCAAAAGTGGGAACTCATGCTTCGGACGGGCTTACATACGGCAGGCTGACGCCCGGCAGAGGCCCGGGCTTCGCCTCCCTTGCGTAAGCGACCGTCTCCGAATCGATTAAAGGCGTAAAATCGGAGTTCAGAGCGGGAAAAATTTTTCCCGAAAACGGCCGGAAAAAAAAAAATGTCTCCTTTTCCGCCGAGCAGGGTGGCATTCGAACGGGCACGGGAAGCCGCGTCTAACGGTGTAAAAACGGCTTGGCTCCGACGCGGGAGTGCGGAGATATGGCCGTTCAAAGTTGTACTGGAAGTCCGGAAGGAGAAAAATTTGACTGCCTGTAGCCGAAAAAAGTTCCAGCGGTCGGTCACAAAAGTCAAATCCGTCCCGCTGATTTGACACTTGTCATTTCTGGCAGGGGGGATTGGCGGGGTACCTGGAGAATGGTAGGAGGTGGTTTTTCGAGACTTTGTCTGTTTTCCAGATTACTGTCTAGGGCCTCCAGGTCTGCAGAGACCGACCCGGGCTGCCGTCCAACCGACTTTTAACCCTTTTTGGGTGGAAATTTATTTCCATTTTTAACCAATTTTCGGGTTTTTGGTCGGGCTTAAAAACGGCAGCCTGACGCCCGGCAGAGGCCGGGGCTTCGGCTCCCTTGCGTAAGGGACCGTATACGAAACGATTAAAGCCGAAAAATCCGAGTTCAGAGCGGGAATTTTTTTTCCCGAAATCGGCCGAAAAATAAAAAAATTCTCCTTTTCCGCCGAGCAGGGCGGCATTCGAACGGGCACGGGAAGCCGCGTCTAACGGTGTAAAAACGGCTTGGCTCCGACGCGGGAGTGCGGAGATATGGCCGTTCAAAGTTGTACTGGAAGTCCGGAAGGAGAAAAATTTGACTGCCTGTAGCCGAAAAAAGTTCCAGCGGTCGGTCACAAAAGTCAAATCCGTCCCGCTGATTTGACACTTGTCATTTCTGGCAGGGGGGATTGGCGGGGTACCTGGAGAATGGTAGGAGGTGGTTTCTCGAGACTTTGTCTGTTTTCCAGATTACTGTCTAGGGCCTCCAGGTCTGCAGAGACCGACCAGGGCTGCCGTCCAACCGACTTTTAACCCTTTTTGGGTGGAAATTTATTTCCATTTTTAACCAATTTTCGGGTTTTTGGTCGGGCTTAAAAAACGGCAGCCTGACGCCTGGCAGAGGCCGGGGCTTCGGCTCCCCTTGCGTAAGGGACCGTATTCGACCCGATTAAGCCCCGAAAATGGATCCAAATGTCGGCCGACCAAGTAAGCTTGCTGGGGAGAGAGACTAAGTGCCGGGCTGGGCACCTCATTAACCAGTGAAAAGTTTTGGCTGCTGGAGAGACTAAGTCCCAGCCTGGGCACATCATTAACCATAAATGAAAAAGGCGAGGCCGAGTCTGGTGCATGGCTAACTGATTAACCAAATTGGCAAGGCCCGGGCTGAAAGTGAATGAGCGACCCGTGGCCAGGGGGCTGGAATGCGGGAGAGAATCCAACCCCCAAAATATGGAAGTCCGATGAGAAAATATTCGGCCGCCTTTTGCGGGCCTCGGGTGTTGCTTCCCGGCCTGGGAAAGTGAGTTGCTCCCGCCGAATTGACATGTGCATTTAACGATTTCGAGACATGATTAACCAAAACGCGGAAGTCCGATGAGAAAATATTAGGGCCCTTCAAGCGGGCCTCCGGTGATGCTTTCCGGCTTGGGAAAGTGAATTGCTCCCGCCGAATTGACATGTGCATTTAACGATTTCGAGACATGATTAACCAAAACGCGGAAGTCCGATGAGAAAATATTCGGCCGCCTTTTGCGGGCCTCGGGTGTTGCTTCCCGGCCTGGGAAAGTGATTTGCTACCGCCAAATTGACATGTGTCATTTCTGGCAAGTGTCTCAGGACATAGTTAATGAGTTGCAGTTTGGGAAATCATTAACCTCGTCGGAAGTCCCGATGAAGAAAAAAAAAAGTGCCATTTGCGGGGATTTGGGTGCTCCTGGTCGGATAGAGGTGGCCGTTTGACCCGCTGATTTGACACTTGTCATTTCTGGCAGGGGGGGTTGGCGGGGTGCCCGGAGATTTTCGGGAACACGATTTTCAGAACAAAATTCACTCAGCGGGAGCACTTTGAAAATGCCCGAAAAGTGTTACTTTGCTAAAAGGCTCATTTTATCAATATAGAGACCTTTCAAAGAGTATTGGAAAGTCATATTAAAGTGGTTTTGTGGCTTTTATGACTTAATGACAAAAAACTCTAAGTGTGAATCTGAAATCGTAGACAGACAGCAGAAACATATAAATAATTCCAGCGTCTAAGTTTCATTTGCTGTCTGTCACACAGGTGCCTCTGAACCGGTCAGGGCCTGTGACCCCACTGAGCTTGTGTTTTGTGGCTTATGCACACGCAGTGTTTGCACCAAGTTCCCCTGTGTTGTGCGCTCAGTGGGCCCGTCCAAGACAGCAGAAACAAGATGTACATGCCAGCGTCTTTAAAGTTTCATTTGTTGTCTTGTCACACAGGTGCCTCTGAACCGGTCAGGGCCTGTGACCCCACTGAGTTGTTTACTGGGGCTAATGCACAAGCAGTGTTTTGT
>NW_028227011.1:0-19646 GCF_052327205.1 Somniosus microcephalus
GTGTGTCGGGGGGCTTGCATGTGTGTGTCGGGGGGCGTGTGTGTGTGTCGGGGGGGGCGGTGTGTCGGGGGGCGTGCGTGTGTGTGTCGGGGGCGTGCGTGTGTGGTTCGGGGGGCTTGCGTGTGTGTGTCGGGGGGCTTGCGTGTGTGTGTCAGGGGCTTGCGTGTGTGTGTCGGGGGCGTGTGTGTGTCGGGGGGCGTGTGTGTGTGTCGGGGGGCGTGTGTGTGTGTCAGGGGGGTGTGTCGGGGGGGCGTGTTTGTCGGGGGGGGCGTGTGTGTCGGGGGGGCGTGTGTCGGGGGGGCGTGTGTGTCGGGGGGCGTGTGTGTCGGGGGGCGTGTCTGTCGGGGGGCGTGTGTGTCGGGGGGCGTGTCTGTCGGGGGGCGTGTGTGTCGGGGGGCGTGTGTGCCGGGGGGCGTGTGTGCCGGGGGGGCGTGTGTGCCGGGGGGCGTGTGTGCGGGGGGCGTGGGTGTCGGGGGGCGAGGGTGTCGGGGGGGCGAGTCTGTCGGGGGCGCAGAGGGTGTCGGGGGGCGAGGGTGTCGGGGGGCGAGGGTGTCGGCGGCGTGTCTGTCGGGGGGCGTGTGTGTCGGGGGGCGTGTGTGTCGGGTGGCGTGTGTGTCGGGGGCGTGTGTGTGTCGGGGGGCGTGTGTGTGTGTCGGGGTGCGTGTGTGTGTCGCGGGGGCGTGTTTGTGTGTCGGGGGCGTGTGTGTGTGTCGGGGGGCGTGTGTGTGTGTCGGGGGGCGTGTGTGTGTGTCGGGGGGGTTTGTGTGCGTGTGCGTGTGTGTGTGTCGGGGGGCGTGCGTGTGTGTGTCGGGGGGCGTGTGTGTGTGTCGGGGTGTGTGTGTGTGTGTCGGGGTGCGTGTGTGTGTGTCGCGGGGGCGTGTTTGTGTGTCGGGGGCGTGTGTGTGTGTCGGGGGGCGTGTGTGTCGGGGGGGCGTGTCTGTCGGGGGGGCCGTGTCTGTCGGGGGGCGTGTCTGTCGGGGGGCGTGTGTGTCGGGGGGCGTGTGTGCCGGGGGGCGTGGGTGTCGGGGGGCGAGGGTGTGGGGGGGCGAGTCTGTCGGGGGGCGAGGGTGTCGGGGGCGAGGGTGTCGGGGGGCGTGGGTGTCGCGGGGGCGTGGGTGTCGGGGGGCGAGGGTGTGGGGGGGCGAGTCTGTCGGGGGGCGTGTGTGTCGGGGGGCGTGTCTGTCGGGGGGCGTGTCTGTCGGGGGCGTGTCTGTCGGGGGGCGTGTGTGTCGGGGGGCGTTTGTGTGTCGGGGGCGTGTGTGTGTGTCGGGGGGGGGCGTGAGTGTGTGTCGGGGGGTGCGTGTGTGTCGGGGGGTGCGTGTGTGTCGGGGGTGCGTCTGTGTCGGGGGGTGCGTGAGTGTCAGGGGGTGCGTGTGTGTCGGGGGGTTGCGTGTGTGTCGGGGGGTGTGTGTCGGGGGTGTGTGTGTGTCGGGGGGCGTGTGTGTTTGTGTCGGGGGGCGTGTGTGTGTTTCTGTCGGGGGGCGTGTGTCTGCGTTGGGGGGCGTGTGAGTGTGTCGGGGGCGTGTGTGTGCGTGTCGGGGGGCGTGTGTGTGTCGGGGGCGTGTGTGTGTGTCGGGGGGCGTGTGTGTGTGTCGGGGGGCGTGTGTCTGTGTCGGGGGGCGTGTGTGTGTCGGGGGGCGTGTGTGTGTGTCGGGGGCGTGTGTGTGTGTGTCGGGGGGCGTGTGTGTGTGTGTCGGGGGGCGTGTGTGTGTGTGTCGGGGGGCTTGCGTGTGTGTGTCGGGGGGCGAGGCGTGTGTGTGTCGGGGCGCCTGCGTGTGTGTGTCGGGGGGCGTGTGTGTGTGTCGGGGGGTGTGTCGGGGGGGGGCGTGTGTGTCGGGGGGCGTGTGTGTCGGGGGGGTGGGCTGTGGTCGGTGGGGGCGTGTGTGTCGGGGGGCGTGTGTGTCGGGGGGCGTGTGTGTCGGGGGGGCGTGTGTGTGTGTCGGGGGGCGTGTGTGTGTCGGGGGGCGTGTGGTGTGTCGGGGGCGTGTGTGTGTGTCGCGGGGGCGTGTGAGTGTGTCGGGGGCGTGTGTGTGTGTGTCGGGGGGGCGTGTGTGTGTGTCGGGGGGCGTGTGTGCTGTGTGTCGGTGGGCGTGTGTGTGTGTCGGGGGGCGTGTGTGTGTGTCGGGGGGGTTGTGTGTGTCGGGGGGTTGTGTGTGTCGGGGGGGTGTGTGTCGGGGGGTGTGTGCGTCGGGGGGGCGTGTGCGTCGGGGACGTGTTCGTCGGGGGGGTTTGTGTCGGGGGGGGTTTTTTGTCGGGGGGGCGTGTTTGTCGGGGGGGGGCGTGTTTGTCAGGGAGCGTGTGTGTCGGGGGGGGCGTGTTTGTCAGGGGGCATGTGTGTCGGGGGCGTGTGTGTCGGGGGGCATGTGTGTCGGGGGGGGCGTGTTTGTCGGGGGGCGTGTTTGTCGGGGGGCGTGTGTGTCGGGGGGCGTGTGTGTCGGGGGCCTGTGTGTCGGGGGGCGTGTCTGTCGGGGGGGTGTGTCTGTCGGGGGGCGTGTCTGTCGGGGGGGCGTGTGTGTCGGGGGGCGTTTGTGTGTCGGGGGCGTGTGGTGTGTGTCGGGGGGGGCGTGAGTGTGTGTCGGGGGGTGCGTCTGTGTCGGGGGGTGCGTGAGTGTCAGGGGGCGCGTGTGTGTCGGGGGTTACGTGTGTGTCGGGGGGGGTGTGTGTCGGGGGTGTGTGTGTGTCGGGGGGCGTGTGTGTTGGTGTCAGGGGGCGTGTGTGTGTTTGTGTCGGGGGGCGTGTGTCTGTGTCGGGGGGCGTGCGAGTGTGTCGGGGGCGTGTGTGTGTGTGTCGGGGGGCGTGTGTGTGTCGGGGCGCGTGTGTGTGTGTCGGGGGCGTGTGTCTGTGTCGGGGGGCGTGTGTCTGTGTCGGGGGGCGTGTGTGTGTCGGGGGGCGTGTGTGTGTCGGGGGGCGTGTGTGTGTCGGGGGGGCGTGTGTGTGTGTCGGGGGGCGTGTGTGTGTGTCGGGGGGCGTGTGTGTGTGTGTCGGGGGGCTTGCGTGTGTGTGTCGGGGGGCGTGCGTGTGTGCCGGGGGGCGTGTGTGCCGGGGGGCGTGGGTGTCGGGGGGCGAGGGTGTCGGGGGGCGAGGGTGTCGGGGGGGCGAGTCTGTCGGGGGGGCGAGGGTGTCGGGGGGCGAGGGTGTCGGGGGGCGAGGGTGTCGGGGGGTGAGGGTGTCGGCGGCGTGTCTGTCGGGGGGCGTGTGTGTCGGGGGGCGTGTGTGTCGGGGGGCGTGTGTGTCGGGGGACGTGTGTGTCGGGGGGGGCGTGTTTGTCGGGGGGCGTGTTTGTCGGGGGGGCGTGTGTGTCGGGGGCGTGTGTGTCGGGGGCCTGTGTGTCGGGGGGCGTGTCTGTCGGGGGGTGTGTCTGTCGGGGGGCGTGTCTGTCGGGGGGCGTGTGTGTCGGGGGGCGTTTGTGTGTCGGGGGCGTGTGTGTGTGTCGGGGGGGCGTGAGTGTGTGTCGGGGGGTGCGTCTGTGTCGGGGGGTGCGTGAGTGTCAGGGGGCGCGTGTGTGTCGGGGGTTACGTGTGTGTCGGGGGGGGGTGTGTGTCGGGGGTGTGTGTGTGTCGGGGGGCGTGTGTGTGTCGGGGGGCGTGTGTGTGTCGGGGGGCGTGTGTGTTGGTGTCAGGGGGCGTGTGTGTGTTTGTGTCGGGGGGCGTGTGTCTGTGTCGGGGGGCGTGCGAGTGTGTCGGGGGCGTGTGTGTGTGTGTCGGGGGCCGTGTGTGTGTCGGGGGGCGTGTGTGTGTGTCGGGGGCGTGTGTCTGTGTCGGGGGGCGTGTGTGT
Source organism: Somniosus microcephalus (assembly GCF_052327205.1). Lineage (NCBI taxonomy): Eukaryota > Metazoa > Chordata > Chondrichthyes > Squaliformes > Somniosidae > Somniosus > Somniosus microcephalus. Next base: position 3,775 of record NW_028227011.1, read on the forward strand.
GTCGGGGGGCGTGTGTGTGTCGGGGGGCGTGTGAGTGTGTCGGGGGCGTGTCTGTGTGTGTCGGGGGGCGTGTGTGTGTGTCGGGGGCGTGAGTGTGTGTGTCGGGGGGCGTGTGTGTGTGTGTCGGGGGGCTTGCGTGTGTGTGTCGGGGGGCGTGCGTGTGTGTGTCGGGGGGCGTGCGTGTGTGTGTCGGGGGGCGTGTGTGTGTGTCGGGGGGCGTGCGTGTGTGTGTCGGGGGGCGTGTGTGTGTGCCGGGGGGCGTGTGTGCCGGGGGGCGTGTGTGCCGGGGGGCGTGTGTGCCGGGGGGCGTGGGTGTCGGGGGGCGAGGGTGTCGGGGGGGGCGAGTCTGTCGGGGGGCGAGGGTGTCGGGGGGCGAGGGTGTCGGGGGGCGAGAGTGTCGGGGGGTGAGGGTGTCTGCGGCGTGTCTGTCGGGGGGCGTGTGTGTCGGGGGGCGTGTGTGTAGCGGGGCGTGTGTATCGGGGGGCGTGTGTGTCGGGGGGCGTGTTTGTCGGGGGGCGTGTGTGTCGGGGGCGTGTGTGTCGGGGGCCTGTGTGTCGGGGGGGCGTGTCTGTCGGGGGGCGTGTCTGTCGGGGGGCGTGTGTGTCGGGGGGCGTTTGTGTGTCGGGGGCGTGTGTGTGTGTCGGGGGGGCGTGAGTGTGTGTCGGGGGGTGCGTGTGTGTAGGGGGGTGCGTGTGTGTCGGGGGTGCGTCTGTGTCGGGGGGTGCGTGAGTGTCAGGGGGTGCGTGTGTGTCGGGGGTTACGTGTGTGTCGGGGGGGTGTGTGTCGGGGGTGTGTGTGTGTCGGGGGGCGTGTGTGTTGGTGTCGGGGGGCGTGTGTGTGTGTCGGGGGGCGTGTGTGTTGGTGTCGGGGGGCGTGTGTGTGTTTGTGTCGGGGGGCGTGTGAGTGAGTGTGTCGGGGGCGTGTGTGTGTGTGTCGGGGGGCGTGTGTGTGTCGGGGGGTGTGTGTGTGTGTCGGGGGGCGTGTGTCTGTGTCGGGGGGCGTGTGTGTGTCGGGGGGCGTGTGTGTGTCGGGGGGCGTGTGTGTGTCGGGGGGCGTGAGTGTGTGTCGGGGGCGTGTGTGTGTGTGTCGGGGGGCGTGTGTGTGTGTCGGGGGCGTGTGTGTGTGTGTCGGGGGCGTGTGTGTGTCGGGGGGTTGTGTGTGTCGGGGGGTTGTGTTTGTCGGGGGGGGTGTGTCGGGGGGTGTGTGCGTCGGGGGCGTGTGCGTCGGGGGGGTTTGTGTCGGGGGGGTGTGTGTCGGGGGGGCGTCTGTGTCGGGGGGGGCGTGTGTGTCGGGGGGGCGTGTGTGTCGGGGGGGCGTGTTTGTCGGGGGGGCGTGTGTGTCGGGGGGGCGTGTTTGTCAGGGGGCGTGTGTGTCGGGGGGCGTGTGTGTCGGGGGGCGTGTGTGTCGGGGGCCGTGTGTGTCGGGGGCGTGTGTGTCGGGGGGCGTGTGTGTCGGGTGTGTGTGTCGGTGTGTGTGTGTGTCGGGGGGCGTGTGTGTGTGTCGGGGGGCGTGCGTGTGTGTCGGGGGGCGTGTGTGTGTGTCGGGGTGCGTGTGTGTCTCGGGGGGCGTCTGTGTGTGTGTCGGGGGGCGTGTGTGTGTGTGTCGGGGGGCGTGTGTGTGTGTGTCGGGGGGCTTGCGTGTGTGTGTCGGGGGGCGTGCGTGTGTGTGTCGGGGGCGTGCGTGTGTGTGTCGGGGGGCGTGCGTGTGTGTGTCGGGGGGCGTGTGTGTGTGTCGGGGGGTGTGTCGGGGGGGCGTGTGTATCGGGGGGCGTGTGTGTCGGGGGGGCGTGTGTGTCGGGGGGGCGTGTGTGTCGGGGGGCGTGTGTGTCGGGGGGCGTGTGTGTCGGGGGGCGTGTGTGTCGGGGGGTGTGTGTGTCGGGGGGCGTGTGTGTGTGTGTCGGGGGGCGTGTGTGTGTGTGTCGGGGGGCGTGTGTGTGTGTGTCGGGGGGCGTGTGTGTGTGTGTCGGGGCGTGTGTGTGTGTCGGGGGGGGGTGTGTGTCGGGGGGCGTGTGTGTGTGTCGGGGTGCGTGTGTGTGTGTCGCGGGGGCGTGTTTGTGTGTCGGGGGCGTGTGTGTGTGTCGGGGGGCGTGTGTGTGTGTCGGCGTGTGTGTGTGTGTGTCGCGGGGGCGTGTTTGTGTGTCGGGGGCGTGTGTGTCTGTCGGGGGGCGTGTGTGTGTGTCGGGGGGCGTGTGTGTGTGTCGGGGGGGCGTGTGTGTGTCGGGGGGCGTGTGTGTGTGTGTCGGGGGGCGTGTGTGTGTGTGTCGGGGGCGTGCGTGTGTGTGTCGGGGGGCTTGCGTGTGTGTGTCGGGGGGCTTGCGTGTGTGTGTCGGGGGGCGTGTGTGTGTGTGTCGGGGGGCTTGCGTGTGTGTGTCGGGGGGCGTGTGTGTGTGTCGGGGGGCGTGTGTGTGTGTGTCGGGGGGCTTGCGTGTGTGTGTCGGGGGGCTTGCGTGTGTGTGTCGGCGGGCTTGCGTGTGTGTGTCGGGGGGCGTGTGAGTGTCGGGGGGCGTGTGTGTGTGTCGGGGGGCGTGTGTGTGTGTCGGGGGGCGTGTGTGTGTGTCAGGGGGGTGTGTCGGGGGGGCGTGTTTGTCGGGGGGGGCGTGTGTGTCGGGGGGGCGTGTGTCGGGGGGGCGTGTGTCGGGGGGGCGTGTGTGTCGGGGGGCGTGTGTGTCGGGGGGCGTGTCTGTCGGGGGGCGTGTGTGTCGGGGGGCGTGTGTGCCGGGGGGCGTGTGTGCCGGGGGGCGTGTGTGCCGGGGGGCGTGTGTGCCGGGGGGCGTGGGTGTCGGGGGGCGAGGGTGTCGGGGGGGCGAGTCTGTCGGGGGGGCGAGTCTGTCGGGGGGCGAGGGTGTCGGGGGGCGAGGGTGTCGGGGGGCGAGGGTGTCGGGGGGCGAGTGTGTCGGCGGCGTGTCTGTCGGGGGGCGTGTGTGTCGGGGGGCGTGTGTGTCGGGGGCGTGTGTGTGTCGGGGGGCGTGTGTGTGTGTGTCGGGGTGTGTGTGTGTGTGTCGGGGGGCGTGTGTGTGTGTCGGGGTGCGTGTGTGTGTGTCGCGGGGGCGTGTTTGTGTGTCGGGGGCGTGTGTGTGTGTCGGGGGGCGTGTGTGTGTGTCGGGGGGGTTTGTGTGCGTGTGCGTGTGTGTGTGTCGGGGGGCGTGCGTGTGTGTGTCGGGGGGCTTGCGTGTGTGTGTCGGGGGGCGTGCGTGTGTGTCTCGGGGGGCGAGGGTGTCGGGGGGCGTGTGTGTCGGGGGGGCGTGTGTGTCGGGGGGGCGTGTGTGTCGGGGGGGCGTGTGTGTCGGGGGGCGTGTGTGTCGGGGGGCGTGTGTGTGTGTGTCGGGGGGCGTGTGTGTGTGTGTCGGGGGGCGTGTGTGTGTGTGTGTCGGGGCGTGTGTGTGTGTCGGGGGGGGTGTGTGTTGGGGGGCGTGTGTGTGTCGGGGGGCGTGTGTGTGTGTCGGGGTGCGTGTGTGTGTGTCGCGGGGGCGTGTTTGTGTGTCGGGGGCGTGTGTGTGTGTCGGGGGGCGTGTGTGTGTGTCGGGGGGTGTGTGTGTGTGTCGGGGGGCGTGCGTGTGTGTGTCGGGGGCGTGCGTGTGTGTGTCGGGGGGCTTGCGTGTGTGTGTCGGGGGGCTTGCGTGTGTGTGTCAGGGGGCTTGCGTGTGTGTGTCGGGGGGCGTGTGTGTGTCGGGGGGCGTGTGTGTGTGTCGGGGGGCGTGTGTGTGTGTCAGGGGGGTGTGTCGGGGGGGCGTGTTTGTCGGGGGGGGCGTGTGTGTCGGGGGGGCGTGTGTCGGGGGGGCGTGTGTGTCGGGGGGCATGTGTGTCGGGGGGCGTGTCTGTCGGGGGGCGTGTGTGTCGGGGGGCGTGTGTGTCGGGGGGCGTGTCTGTCGGGGGGCGTGTGTGTCGGGGGGCGTGTGTGCCGGGGGGCGTGTGTGCCGGGGGGCGTGTGTGCCGGGGGGCGTGTGTGCCGGGGGGCGTGTGTGCGGGGGGCGTGGGTGTCGGGGGGCGAGGGTGTCGGGGGGGCGAGTCTGTCGGGGGGCGAGGGTGTCGGGGGGCGAGGGTGTCGGGGGGCGAGGGTGTCGGCGGCGTGTCTGTCGGGGGGCGTGTGTGTCGGGGGGCGTGTGTGTCGGGTGGCGTGTGTGTCGGGGGCGTGTGTGTGTCGGGGGGCGTGTGTGTGTGTCGGGGTGCGTGTGTGTGTCGCGGGGGCGTGTTTGTGTGTCGGGGGCGTGTGTGTGTGTCAGGGGGCGTGTGTGTGTGTCGGGGGGCGTGTGTGTGTGTCGGGGGGGTTTGTGTGCGTGTGCGTGTGTGTGTGTCGGGGGGCGTGCGTGTGTGTGTCGGGGGGCGTGTGTGTGTGTCGCGGGGGCGTGTTTGTGTGTCGGGGGCGTGTGTGTGTGTCGGGGGGGCGTGTGTGTCGGGGGGGCGTGTCTGTCGGGGGGGCGTGTCTGTCGGGGGGCGTGTCTGTCGGGGGGCGTGTGTGTCGGGGGGCGTGTGTGCCGGGGGGCGTGGGTGTCGGGGGGCGAGGGTGTGGGGGGGGCGAGTCTGTCGGGGGGCGAGGGTGTCGGGGGGCGAGGGTGTCGGGGGGCGTGGGTGTCGGGGGGCGTGGGTGTCGGGGGGCGAGGGTGTGGGGGGGCGAGTCTGTCGGGGGGCGTGTCTGTCGGGGGGCGTGTCTGTCGGGGGGCGTGTCTGTCGGGGGCGTGTCTGTCGGGGGGCGTGTGTGTCGGGGGGCGTTTGTGTGTCGGGGGCGTGTGTGTGTGTCGGGGGGGGCGTGAGTGTGTGTCGGGGGGTGCGTGTGTGTCGGGGGGTGCGTGTGTGTCGGGGGTGCGTCTGTGTCGGGGGGTGCGTGAGTGTCAGGGGGTGCGTGTGTGTCGGGGGTTGCGTGTGTGTCGGGGGGTGTGTGTCGGGGGTGTGTGTGTGTCGGGGGGCGTGTGTGTTTGTGTCGGGGGGCGTGTGTGTGTTTCTGTCGGGGGGCGTGTGTCTGCGTTGGGGGGCGTGTGAGTGTGTCGGGGGCGTGTGTGTGCGTGTCGGGGGGCGTGTGTGTGTCGGGGGGCGTGTGTGTGTGTCGGGGGCGTGTGTGTGTGTCGGGGGGCGTGTGTCTGTGTCGGGGGGCGTGTGTGTGTCGGGGGGCGTGTGTGTGTCGGGGGCGTGTGTGTGTGTGTCGGGGGGCGTGTGTGTGTGTGTCGGGGGGCGTGTGTGTGTGTGTCGGGGGGCTTGCGTGTGTGTGTCGGGGGGCGAGCGTGTGTGTGTCGGGCGCCTGCGTGTGTGTGTCGGGGGGCGTGTGTGTGTGTCGGGGGGTGTGTCGGGGGGGCGTGTGTGTCGGGGGGCGTGTGTGTCGGGGGGGCGTGTGTGTCGGGGGGGCGTGTGTGTCGGGGGGCGTGTGTGTCGGGGGGCGTGTGTGTCGGGGGGCGTGTGTGTCGGGGGGCGTGTGTGTCGGGGGCGTGTGTGTGTGTGTCGGGGGGCGTGTGTGTGTCGGGGGGCGTGTGTGTGTGTCGGGGGCGTGTGTGTGTGTCGGGGGGCGTGTGTCTGTGTCGGGGGGCGTGTGTGTGTCGGGGGGCGTGTGTGTGTCGGGGGCGTGTGTGTGTGTCGGGGGGCGTGTGAGTGTGTCGGGGGCGTGTGTGTGTGTGTCGGGGGGCGTGTGTGTGTCGGGGGGCGTGTGTGTGTGTCGGTGGGCGTGTGTGTGTGTCGGGGGGCGTGTGTGTGTGTCGGGGGGTTGTGTGTGTCGGGGGGTTGTGTGTGTCGGGGGGGTGTGTGTCGGGGGGTGTGTGCGTCGGGGGGCGTGTGCGTCGGGGACGTGTTCGTCGGGGGGGTTTGTGTCGGGGGGGTTTTTGTCGGGGGGGCGTGTTTGTCGGGGGGGCGTGTTTGTCAGGGAGCGTGTGTGTCGGGGGGGCGTGTTTGTCAGGGGGCATGTGTGCCGGGGGCGTGTGTGTCGGGGGGCATGTGTGTCGGGGGGGGCGTGTGTGTCGGGGGCGTGTGTGTCGGGGGCGTGTGTATCGGGGGGCGTGTGTGTCGGGGGGCGTGTGTGTCGGGGGGAGTGTGTGTCGGGTGTGTGTGTCGGTGTATGTGTGTGTCGGGGGGCGTGTGTGTGTGTGTCGGGGGCGTGCGTGTGTGTCGGGGGGCGTGCGTGTGTGTCGGGGGGCGTGTGTGTGTCGGGGGGCCTGTGTGTGTGTGTCGGGGGGCGTGTGTGTGTGTGTCGGGGGGCGTGTGTGTGTGTGTCGGGGGGCTTGTGTGTGTGTGTCGGGGGGCGTGTGTGTGTGTGTCGGGGGGCGTGTGTGTGTGTGTCGGGGGGCATGTGTGTGTGTCGGGGGGCTTGCGTGTGTGTGTCGGGGGGGCGTGCGTGTGTGTGTCGGGGGGCGTGCGTGTGTGTGTCGGGGGGCGTGTGTGTGTGTCGGGGGTGTGTGTCGGGGGGGGCGTGTGTGTCGGGGGGCGTGTGTGTCGGGGGGGCGTGTATCGGGGGGGCGTGTGTGTCGGGGGGGGCGTGTGTGTCGGGGGGCGTGTGTGTCGGGGGGTGTGTGTGTCTGTCGGGGGGGTGTGTCGGGGGGGACGTGTTTGTCGGGGGGGGCGTGTGTGTCGGGGGGCGTGTGTGTCGGGGGGCGTGTGTGTCGGGGGGCGTGTCTGTCGGGGGCGTGTGTGTCGGGGGGCGTGTGTGCCGGTGGGCGTTTGTGTGTCGGGGGCGTGTGTGTCGGGGGGCGTGTGTGTCGGGGGGCGTGTGTGTCGGGGGGCGTGTGTGTCGGGGGGCGTGTTTGTCGGGGGCCGTGTTTGTCGGGGGGGCGTGTGTGTCGGGGGCGTGTGTGTCGGGGGCCTGTGTGTCGGGGGGCGTGTCTGTCGGGGGGCGTGTCTGTCGGGGGGCGTGTCTGTCGGGGGGCGTGTCTGTCGGGGGGCGTTTGTGTGTCGGGGGCGTGTGTGTGTGTCGGGGGGCGTGTGTGTGTGTCGGGGGGCGTGTGTGTGTGTCGGGGGGTTGTGTGTGTCGGGGGGTTGTGTGTGTCGGGGGGTGTGTGCGTCGGGGGCGTGTGCGTCGGGGGGGTTTGTGTCGGGGGGGTGTGTGTCGGGGGGGCGTGTGTGTCGGGGGGGCGTGTGTGTCGGGGGGGCGTGTGTGTCGGGGGGGCGTGTGTGTCGGGGGGGCGTGTTTGTCAGGGGGCGTGTGTGTCGGGGGCGTGTGTGTCGGGTGTGTGTGTCGGGGGGCGTGTGTGTGTGTCGGGGGGCGTGCGTGTGTGTGTCGGGGGGCGTGCGTGTGTGTCGGGGGGCGTGCGTGTGTGTCGGGGGGCGTGTGTGTGTCGGGTGGCGTGTGTGTGTGTGTCGGGGGGCGTGTGTGTGTGTGTCGGGGGGCTTGCGTGTGTGTGTCGGGGGGCGTGCGTGTGTGTCGGGGGCCTGCGTGTGTGTGTCGGGGGGCGTGTGTGTGTGTCGGGGGGTGTGTCGGGGGGGCGTGTGTGTCGGGGGGCGTGTGTGTCGGGGGGGCGTGTGTGTCGGGGGGCGTGTGTGTCGGGGGGCGTGTGTGTCGGGGGGCGTGTGTGTCGGGGGGCGTGTGTGTCGGGGGGGCGTGTGTGCCGGGGGGCGTGTGTGCCGGGGGGCGTGTGTGCCGGGGGGCGTGTGTGTCGGGGGGTGTGTGTGTCGGGGGGGCGTGTGTGTGTGTGTGTCGGGGGGCGTGTGTGTGTGTCGGGGGGCGTGTGTGTGTGTGTCGGGGGGCGTGTGTTTGTGTGTCGGGGGCGTGTGTGTGTGTCGGGGTGCGTGTGTGTGTGTCGCGGGGGCGTGTTTGTGTGTCGGGGGCGTGTGTGTGTCGGGGGGCGTGTGTGTGTGTCGGGGTGTGTGTGTGTGTGTCGCGGGGGCGTGTTTGTGTGTCGGGGGCGTGTGTGTGTGTCGGGGGGCGTGTGTGTGTGTCGGGGGGCGTGTGTGTGTGTCGGGGGGGTTTGTGTGCGTGTGCGTGTGTGTGTGTCGGGGGGCGTGTGTGTGTGTGTCGGGGGCGTGCGTGTGTGTGTCGGGGGGCTTGCGTGTGTGTCGGGGGGCGTGTGTGTCTGTCGGGGGGGTGTGTCGGGGGGCGTGTTTGTCGGGGGGGCGTGTGTGTCGGGGGGGCGTGTGTCGGGGGGGCGTGTGTGTCGGGGGGGCGTGTGTGTCGGGGGGCGTGTGTGTCGGGGGGCGTGTCTGTCGGGGAGCGTGTGTGTCGGGCGGCGTGTGTGCCGGGGGGCGTGTGTGCCGGGGGGGCGTGTGTGTCGGGGGGCGAGTCTGTCGGGGGGCGAGGGTGTCGGGGGGCGAGGGTGTCGGGGGGCGAGGGTGTCGGGGGGCGTGTGTGTCGGGGGCGTGTGTGTCGGGTGTGTGTGTCGGTGTATGTGTGTGTCGGGGGGCGTGTGTGTGTGTGTCGGGGGGCGTGTGTGTGTGTGTCGGGGGCGTGTGTGTGTGTGTCGGGGGGCGTGTGTGTGTGTGTCGGGGGGCGTGTGTGTGTGTGTCGGGGGGCGTGTGTGTGTGTGTCGGGGGGCTTGTGTGTGTGTGTCGGGGGGCGTGTGTCTGTGTGTCGGGGGGCGTGTGTGTGTGTCAGGGGGCTTGCGTGTGTGTGTCGGGGGGCGTGCGTGTGTGTGTCGGGGGGCGTGCGTGTGTGTCTCGGGGGGCGTGTGTGTGTGTCAGGGGGGTGTGTCGGGGGGGCGTGTGTGTCGGGGGGGGCGTGTGTCGGGGGGGCGTGTGTGTCGGGGGGGCGTGTGTGTCGGGGGGGCGTGTGTCGGGGGGCGTGTGTCGGGGGGCCTGTGTGTCGGGGGGCGTGTGTGCCGGGGGGCGTGTGTGCTGGGGGCGTGTGTGCCGGGGGGCGTGTGTGCTGGGGGGGGGTGTGTGCCGGGGGGCGGTGTGTGCCGGGGGGCGTGGGTGTCGGGGGGCGAGGGTGTTGGGGGGGCGAGTCTGTCGGGGGGCGAGGGTGTCGGGGGGCGAGGGTGTCGGGGGGCGTGAGTGTCGGGGGGCGAGGGTGTGGGGGGGCGAGTCTGTCGGGGGGCGAGGGTGTCGGGGGGCGAGGGTGTCGGGGGGCGAGGGTGTCGGGGGGCGAGGGTGTCTGCGGCGTGTCTGTCGGGGGGCGTGTGTGTCAGGGGGCGTGTGTGTCGGGGGGCGTGTGTGTCGGGGGGCGTGTGTGTCGGGGGGCGTGTGTGTCGGGGGGCGTGTGTGTCGGGGGGCGTGTCTGTCGGGGGGCGTGTGTCGGGGGGGCGTGTGTGCCGGGGGGCGTGTGCCGGGGGGCGTGTGTGCCGGGGGGCGTGGGTGCCGGGGGGCGTGTCTGTCGGGGGGCGTGTGTGTTGGGGGGCGTGTGTGCCGGGGGGCGTGTGTGCCGGGGGGTTGTGTGTGTCGGGGGGGGTGTGTGTCAGGGGGTGTGTGCGTCGGGGGGCGTGTGCGTCGGGGGCGTGTGCGTCGGGGGGGTTTGTGTCGGGGGGGTTTGTGTCGGGGGGGCGTGTTTGTCGGGGGGGCGTGTTTGTCAGGGGGCGTGTGTGTCGGGGGCGTGTGTGTCGGGGGGCATGTGTGTCGGGGGGACGTGTGTGTCGGGGGCGTGTGTGTCGGGGGCGTGTGTGTCGGGGGCGTGTGTATCGGGGGGCGTGTGTGTCGGGGGGCGTGTGTGTCGGGGGGAGTGTGTGTCGGGTGTGTGTGTCGGTGTATGTGTGTGTCGGGGGCGTGCCTGTGTGTCGGGGGGCGTGCGTGTGTGTCGGGGGGCGTGTGTGTGTCGGGGGGCGTGTGTGTGTGTGTCGGGGGGCGTGTGTGTGTGTGTCGGGGGGCGTGTGTGTGTGTGTCGGGGGGCTTGTGTGTGTGTCGGGGGGCGTGTGTGTGTGTCGGGGGGCGTGTGTGTGTGTGTCGGGGGGCGTGTGTGTGTGTCGGGGGGCTTGCGTGTGTGTGTCGGGGGGCGTGTGTGTGTGTCGGGGGGGTGTGTCTGGGGGGCGTGTGTGTCGGGGGGGCGTGTGTCGGGGGGGCGTGTGTGTCGGGGGGGCGTGTGTGTCGGGGGGCGTGTGTGTCGGGGGGCGTGTGTGTCGGGGGGCGTGTGTGTCGGGGGGCGTGTGTGTCGGGGGGCGTGTGTGTCTGTCGGGGGGTTGTGTCGGGGGGGGCGTGTTTGTCGGGGGGCCTGTGTGTCGGGGGCGTGTGTGTCGGGGGGCGTGTCTGTCGGGGGGCGTGTGTGTCGGGGGGCGTGTGTGCCGGGGGGCGTGTGCCGGGGGGCGTGTGTGCCGGGGGGCGTGGGTGTCGGGGGGCGAGGGTGTTGGGGGGGCGAGTCTGTCTGGGGGCGAGGGTGTCGGGGGGCGTGTGTGTCTGTCGGGGGGTTGTGCCGGGGGGGGCGTGTTTGTCGGGGGGCCTGTGTGTCGGGGGGGGCGTGTGTGTCGGGGGGCGTGTGTGTCGGGGGGCGTGTCTGTCGGGGGGCGTGTGTGTCGGGGGGCGTGTGTGCCGGGGGGCGTGTGCCGGGGGGCGTGTGTGCCGGGGGGCGTGGGTGTCGGGGGGCGAGGGTGTGGGGGGGCGAGGGTGTCGGGGGGCGAGGGTGTCGGGGGGCGAGGGTGTCGGGGGGCGTGTGTGTCGGGGGGCGTGTGTGTCGGGGGGCGTGTGTGTCGGGGGGCGTGTGTGTCGGGGGGCGTGTGTGTCGGGGGGCGTGTTTGTCGGGGGGGCGTGTGTGTCGGGGGGCGTGTGTGTCGGGGGGCGTGTTTGTCGGGGGGCGTGTTTGTCGGGGGGGCGTGTGTGTCGGGGGCCTGTGTGTCGGGGGGTGTGTGTGTCGGGGGGCGTGTGTGTGTGTGTCGGGGGCGTGCGTGTGTGTGTCGGGGGGCTTGCGTGTGTGTGTCGGGGGGCGTGCGTGTGTGTGTCAGGGGGCGTGTGTGTGTGTCGGGGGCGTGTGTGTGTGTCGGGGGGCGTGTGTGTGTGTCGGGGGGGCGTGTGTCGGGGGGGCGTGTGTCGGGGGGGGCGTGTGTCGGGGGGGCGTGTGTGTCGGGGGGGCGTGTGTGTCGGGGGGCGTGTCTGTCGGGGGGCGTGTGTGTCGGGGGGCGTGTGTGCCGGGGGGCGTGTGTGCCGGGGGGCGTGTGTGCCGGGGGGCGTGTGTGCCGGGGGGCGTGGGTGTCGGGGGGCGAGGGTGTTGGGGGGGCGAGTCTGTCGGGGGGCGAGGGTGTCGGGGGGCGAGGGTGTCGGGGGGTGAGGGTGTCGGCGGCGTGTCTGTCGGGGGGCGTGTGTGTCGGGGGGCGTGTGTGTCGGGGGGCGTGTGTGTCGGGGGGCGTGTGTGTCGGGGGGCGTGTGTGTGTGTGTCGGGGTGTGTGTGTGTGTGTGTCGGGGGGCGTGTGTGTGTGTCGGGGTGCGTGTGTGTGTCGCAGGGGCGTGTTTGTGTGTCGGGGGCGTGTGTGTGTGTCGGGGGGCGTGTGTGTGTGTCGGGGGGCGTGTGTGTGTGTCGGGGTGGTTTGTGTGCGTGTGCGTGTGTGTGTGTCGGGGGGCGTGCGTGTGTGTGTCGGGGGGCGTGCGTGTGTGTGTCGGGGGGCTTGCGTGTGTGTGTCGGGGGGCGTGCGTGTGTGTGTCGGGGGGCGTGTGTGTGTGTCGGGGGGCGTGTGTGTGTGTCGGGGGGCGTGTGTGTCTGTCGGGGGGGTGTGTCGGGGGGGCGTGTTTGTCGGGGGGGCGTGTGTGTCGGGGGGGCGTGTGTCGGGGGGGCGTGTGACGGGGGGGCGTGTGTGTCGGGGGGGCGTGTGTGTCGGGGGGGCGTGTGTGTCGGGGGGCGTGTGTGTCGGGGGGCGTGTCTGTCGGGGAGCGTGTGTGTCGGGGGGCGTGTGTGCCGGGGGGCGTGTGTGCCGGGGGGCGTGTGTGTCGGGGGGCGAGGGTGTGGGGGGGCGAGTCTGTCGGGGGGCGAGGGTGTCGGGGGGCGAGGGTGTCGGGGGGCGAGGGTGTCGGCGGCGTGTCTGTCGGGGGGCGTGTGTGTCGGGGGGCGTGTGTGTCGGGGGGCGTGTGTGTCGGGGGGCGTGTGTGTCGGGGGGCGTGTTTGTCGGGGGGCGTGTTTGTCGGGGGGCGTGTGTGTCAGGGGCGTGTGTGTCGGGGGCCTGTGTGTCGGGGGGGCGTGTCTGTCGGGGGCCTGTGTGTCGGGGGGCGTGTCTGTCGGGGGGCGTGTGTGTCGGGGGGCGTGTGTGTCGGGGGGGCGTGTGTCGGGGGGGCGTGTGTGTCGGGGGCGTGTGTGTCGGGGGGCGTGTGTGTCGGGGGGCGTGTGTGTCGGGGGGCGTGTGTGCCGGGGGGCGTGTGCCGGGGGGCGTGTGCCGGGGGGCGTGTGTGCCGGGGGGCGTGGGTGTCGGGGGGCGAGGGTGTTGGGGGGGCGAGTCTGTCTGGGGGCGAGGGTGTCGGGGGGCGTGTGTGTCTGTCGGGGGGTTGTGCCGGGGGGGGGCGTGTTTGTCGGGGGGCCTGTGTGTCAGGGGGGCGTGTGTGTCGGGGGGCGTGTCTGTCGGGGGGCGTGTGTGTCGGGGGGCGTGTGTGCCGGGGGGCGTGTGCCGGGGGGCGTGTGTGCCGGGGGGCGTGGGTGTCGGGGGGCGAGGGTGTGGGGGGGCGAGGGTGTCGGGGGGCGAGGGTGTCGGGGGGCGAGGGTGTCGGCGGCGTGTCTGTCGGGGGGCGTGTGTGTCGGGGGCGTGTGTGTCGGGGGGCGTGTGTGTCGGGGGGCGTGTGTGTCGGGGGGCGTGTTTGTCGGGGGGCGTGTTTGTCGGGGGGGGCGTGTGTGTCGGGGGCGTGTGTGTCGGGGGCCTGTGTGTCGGGGGGCGTGTCTGTCGGGGGGCGTGTGTGTCGGGGGGCGTGTGTGTCGGGGGCGTGTGTGTCGGGGGCGTGTGTTTCGGGGGGCGTGTGTGTCGGGGGGCGTGTGTGTCGGGGGGAGTGTGTGTCGGGTGTGTGTGTCGGTGTATGTGTGTGTCGGGGGGCGTGTGTGTGTGTGTCGGGGGCGTGCGTGTGTGTCGGGGGGCGTGTGTGTGTCGGGGGGGCGTGTGTGTGTGTGTCGGGGGGCGTGTGTGTGTGTGTCGGGGGGCGTGTGTGTGTGTGTCGGGGGGCGTGTGTGTGTGTGTCGGGTTGCTTGTGTGTGTGTGTCGGGGGGCGTGTGTGTGTGTGTCGGGGGGCGTGTGTGTGTGTCGGGGGGCTTGCGTGTGTGTGTCGGGGGGCGTGCGTGTGTGTGTCGGGGGGCGTGCGTGTGTGTCTCGGGGGGCGTGCGTGTGTGTCAGGGGGGTGTGTCGGGGGGGCGTGTGTGTCCGGGGGCGTGTGTCGGGGGGGCGTGTGTGTCGGGGGGGCGTGTGTGTCGGGGGGGGCGTGTGTGTCGGGGGGCGTGTGTGTCGGGGGGCGTGTGTGTCTGTCAGTGGGGTGTGTCGGGGGGGCGTGTTTGTCGGGGGGGGCGTGTGTGTCGGGGGGGGCGTGTGTCGGGGGGGCGTGTGTCGGGGGGCCTGTGTGTCGGGGGGGCGTGTGTGTCGGGGGGCGTGTGTGTCGGGGGGCGTGTGTGTCGGGGGGCGTGTGTGTCGGGGGGCGTGTCTGTCGGGGGGCGTGTGTGTCGGGGGGCGTGTGTGCCGGGGGGCGTGTGTGTCGGGGGGCGAGGGTGTTGGGGGGGCGAGTCTGTCGAGGGGCGAGGGTGTCGGGGGGCGAGGGTGTTGGGGGGGCGAGTCTGTCGAGGGGCGAGGGTGTCGGGGGGCGAGGGTGTCGGGGGGCGTGAGTGTCGGGGGGCGAGGGTGTTGGGGGGGCGAGTCTGTCGGGGGGCGAGGGTGTCGGGGGGCGAGGGTGTCGGGGGGTGAGGGTGTCGGCGGCGTGTCTGTCGGGGGGCGTGTGTGTCAGGGGGCGTGTGTGTCGGGGGGCGTGTGTGTCGGGGGGCGTGTGTGTCGGGGGGCGTGTGTGTCGGGGGGCGTGTTTGTCGGGGGGCGTGTTTGTCGGGGGGCGTGTGTGTCGGGGGCGTGTGTGTCGGGGGCCTGTGTGTCGGGGGGCGTGTCTGTCGGGGGGCGTGTGTGTCGGGGGGCGTGTGTGCCGGGGGGCGTGTGTGTCGGGGGGCGTGTGTGTCGGGGGGCGTGTGTGTCTGTCGGTGGGGTGTGTCGGGGGGGGCGTGTTTGTCGGGGGGGGCGTGTGTGTCGGGGGGGGCGTGTGTCGGGGGGGCGTGTGTCGGGGGGGCGTGTGTCGGGGGGGCGTGTGTCGGGGGGGCGTGTGTGTCGGGGGGGCGTGTGTGTCGGGGGGCGTGTGTGTCGGGGGGCGTGTCTGTCGGGGGGCGTGTGTGTCGGGGGGCGTGTGTGCCGGGGGGCGTGTGTGCCGGGGGGCGTGTGTGCCGGGGGGGGGTGTGTGCCGGGGGGCGTGGGTGTCGGGGGGCGAGGGTGTTGGGGGGGCGAGTCTGTCGGGGGGCGAGGGTGTCGGGGGGCGAGGGTGTCGGGGGGCGAGGGGTGTCGGCGGCGTGTCTGTCAGGGGGCGTGTGTGTCGGGGGGCGTGTGTGTCGGGGGGCGTGTGTGTCGGGGGCGTGTGTGTCGGGGGGCGTGTGTGTCGGGGGGCGTGTTTGTCGGGGGGCGTGTTTGTCGGGGGGCGTGTTTGTCGGGGGGCGTGTGTGTCGGGGGCGTGTGTGTCGGGGGCCTGTGTGTCGGGGGGCGTGTCTGTCGGGGGGCGTGTGTGTCGGGGGGCGTGTGTGCCGGGGGGCGTGTGTGCCGGGGGGCGTGTGTGCCGGGGGGCGTGTGTGCCGGGGGGTTGTGTGTGTCGGGGAGGGGAGGGTGTGTGTCGGGGGGTGTGTGCGTCGGGGGGTGTGTGCGTCGGGGGGCGTGTGCGTCGGGGGCGTGTGCGTCGGGGGGGTTTGTGTCGGGGGGGGCGTGTTTGTCGGGGGGGCGTGTTTGTCAGGGGGCGTGTGTGTCGGGGGGGGCGTGTTTGTCAGGGGGCATGTGTGTCGGGGGCGTGTGTGTCGGGGGGCATGTGTGTCGGGGGGGGCGTGTGTCGGGGGCGTGTGTGTCGGGGGCGTGTGTATCGGGGGGCGTGTGTGTCGGGGGGAGTGTGTGTCGGGTGTGTGTGTCGGTGTATGTGTGTGTCGGGGGGCGTGTGTGCGTGTGTCGGGGGCGTGCGTGTGTGTCGGGGGGCGTGCGTGTGTGTCGGGGGGCGTGTGTGTGTCGGGGGGCGTGTGTGTGTGTCGGGGGGCGTGTGTGTGTGTGTCGGGGGGCTTGTGTGTGTGTGTCGGGGGGCGTGTGTGTGTGTGTCGGGGGGCGTGTGTGTGTGTGTCGGGGGGCTTGTGTGTGTGTGTGTCGGGGGGCGTGTGTGTGTGTGTTGGGGGGCGTGTGTGTGTGTCGGGGGGCTTGCGTGTGTGTGTCGGGGGGCGTGTGTGTGTGTCGCGGGGGGCGTGTTTGTGTGTCGGGGGCGTGTGTGTGTGTCGGGGGGCGTGTGTGTGTGTCGGGGGGCGTGTGTGTGTGTGTCGGGGGCGTGCGTGTGTGTGTCGGGGGGCTTGCGTGTGTGTCGGGGGGCGTGTGTGTCTGTCGGGGGGGTGTGTCGGGGGGCGTGTTTGTCGGGGGGCGTGTGTGTCGGGGGGGGCGTGTGTCGGGGGGGCGTGTGTCGGGGGGGCGTGTGTGTCGGGGGGGCGTGTGTGTCGGGGGGGCGTGTGTGTCGGGGGGCGTGTCTGTCGGGGAGCGTGTGTGTCGGGCGGCGTGTGTGCCGGGGGGCGTGTGTGCCGGGGGGCGTGTGTGTCGGGGGGCGAGGGTGTGGGGGGGCGAGTCTGTCGGGGGGGCGAGGGTGTCGGGGGGCGAGGGTGTCGGGGGGTGAGGGTGTCGGCGGCGTGTCTGTCGGGGGGCGTGTGTGTCGGGGGGCGTGTGTGTCGGGGGGCGTGTGTGTCGGGGGGCGTGTTTGTCGGGGGGCGTGTTTGTCGGGGGGCGTGTGTGTCGGGGGCGTGTGTGTCGGGGGCCTGCGTGTCGGGGGGGCGTGTCTGTCGGGGGGCATGTGTGTCGGGGGGCGTGTGTGTCGGGGGGCATGTGTGTC
>NW_028227012.1:0-19530 GCF_052327205.1 Somniosus microcephalus
GGGAGCGCTGCACTGTTGGAGGGGTTGTACTGAGGGAGCGCTGTACTGTCGAAGGGGCAGTAATGAGGGAG
This sequence comes from Somniosus microcephalus, assembly GCF_052327205.1. Lineage (NCBI taxonomy): Eukaryota > Metazoa > Chordata > Chondrichthyes > Squaliformes > Somniosidae > Somniosus > Somniosus microcephalus. The sequence goes on from NW_028227012.1 coordinate 72, forward strand.
CGCTGCACTGTCGGAGGAGCAGTACTGAGGGAGAACTGCACTGTTGGAGGGGCAGTAATGAGGGAGCGCTGCACTGTCGGAGGAGCAGTACTGAGGGAGAACTGCACTGTCGGAGGGGCAGTAATGAGGGAGCGCTGCACTGTCGGAGGAGCAGTACTGAGGGAGCGCTGCACTGTTGGAGGGGTTGTACTGAGGGAGCGCTTGTACTGTCGAAGGGGCAGTACTGAGGGAGCGCTGCACTGTCGGAGGAGCAGTACTGAGGGAGCGCTGCACTGTTGGAGGGGTTGTACTGAGGAGCGCTGTACTGTCGAAGGGGCAGTACTGAGGGAGCGCTGCACTGTCGGAGGGGCAGTACTGAGGGAGAACTGCACTGTCGGAGGGGCAGTACTGAGGGAGCACTGCACTGTCGGAGATGCAGTACTGAGGGAGGGCTGCACTGTCGGAGGGGCAGTACTGAGGGAGTGCTGCACTGTCGGAGGATCAGTACTGAGGGGAGCGCTGCACTGTTGGAGGGGTTGTGCTGAGGGACTGCCGCACTGTCAGAGGGGCAGTACTGAGGGAGCACCGCACTGTCGGAGGGGGAATACTGAGGAAGCACCGCACTGTCAGAGGGGCAATACTGAGGGAGCACCGCACTGTCAGAGGGGCAGTACTGAGGGAGCACCGCACTGTCGGAGGGGCAATACTGAGGGCGCACCGCACTGTCGGAGGAGCGGTACTGAGGGCGCGCTGCACTATCGGAGGGGTGGTGCTGAGGGAGCGCCGCACTGTCAGAGGAGCAGTACTGAGGGAGCACCGCACTGTCAGAGGGGCAGTACTGAGGGAGCGCCGCACTGTCGGAGGGGCAGTACTGAGGGAGCACCGCACTGTCAGAGGGGCAGTACTGAGGGAGCGCCGCACTGTCGGAGGGACAGTGCTGAGGGAGCGCCGCACTGTCGGAGGGACAGTGCTGAGGGAGCGCCGCACTGTCGGAGGGGCAGTACTGAGGGAGCACCGCACTGTCGGAGGGGCAGTACTGAGGAAGCGCCGCACTGTCCGAGGGGCAGTGCTGAGGGACTGCCGCACTGTCGGAGGGGCAGTACTGAGGGAGCACCGCACTGTCGGAGGGGGAATACTGAGGGAGCGCAGCACTGTCGGAGGGGCAGTGCTGAGGGAGCTCCGCACTGTCAGAAGGGCAGTACTGAGGGAGCACCGCACTGTCAGAGGGGCAATACTGAGGGAGCACCGCACTGTCGGAGGGGCGGTACTGAGGGAGCGCCGCACTATCGGAGGGGCGGTGCTGAGGGAGCGCCGCACTGTCGGAGGGGCAGTACTGAGGGAGCACCGCACTGTCAGAGGGGCAGTACTGAGGGAGCGCCGCACTGTCGGAGGGGCAGTACTGAGGGAGCACCGCACTGTCAGAGGGGCAGTACTGAGGGAGCACCGCACTGTCAGAGGGGCAGTACTGATGGAGTGCCGCACTGTCAGAGGGGCAATGCTAGGAGCGCCGCGCCATCGGAGGGGCAGTGCTACGGGAGAGCCGCATTGTTGGAGGGGCAGTAATGAAGGAGCGCTGCAGTGTCGGAGGTGCCGTCCTACGGATGAGACATTAAACCGAGGCCCCCGTCTGCCCCCTCAGGTGGATGTAAAAGATCCCGTGGTGCTATTTCGAAGAAGTTATTCCCGGTGTTTTGAGCCCAATATTTATCCCTCAATCAACATGACGAAAAAACAGATTATCTGGTCATTATCACATTGCTGTTTGTGGGAGCTTGCTGTGCGCAAATTGGCTGCCGCATTTCCCACATTACAACAGTGACTACACTTCAAAAGTACTTCATTGGCTGTAAAGCACTTTGGGACGTCCGGTGGTCGTGAAAGGAGGTTAAGAAGGCAAATGGTATGCTGGCCTTCATTACAAGAGGATTTGAGTACAGGAGTAAAGAAGTCTTACCGCAATTATACAGGGCCCTGGTGAGACCACACCTGGAGTATTGTGTACAATTTTGGTCTCCTTACCTAAGGAAGGATATACTTGCCTTAGAGGGAGTGCAACGAAGGTTCACCAGACTGATTCCTGGGATGGGGGGATTGTCCTATGAGGAGAGATTAAGGAGACTGGGCCTATATTCCCAGGAATTTTGAAGAATGAGAGGTGATGTCATTGAAACATCTACAATTCTTACAGGGCTCGACAGGGTAGATGCTGGGAGACTGTTTCCCCTGGCTGGGGAGTCTAGAACCAGGGGTCACAGTCTCAGAATAAGGGGTTGGCCATTTTGGACTGAGATGAGGAGAAATTTCTTCACTCAGAGGGTTGTGAATCTTTGGAATTCTCTGCCCCAGAGGGCTGTGGAGGCTCAGTCATTGAGTATAATCAAGGCTGAGATCGATAGATTTTTGGACTCATGGGGAATCGAGGGATATGGGGATCGGGCGGGAAGGTGGAGATGAGGTAGAAGATCAGCCATGATCTTATTGAATGGCGGAGCAGGCTCGAAGGGCCGAATGGCCTGCTCCTGCTCCTATTTCTTATGATCTTAAGAAAGCTGTTTGCTATAGCCTGCTGCACCATGACAAATACACAGAGGATTTCAGTTATGTGGAGAGACTGGAGAAGCTGGGATTGTTCTCCTTGGAGCAGAGAAGGTGCAGCGGAGATTTAACAGAGGTGTTCAAAACAGGAAGGGTTTTGATAGAGTAAATAGGAGCATGGGAACAGGAGGAGGCCGTTCAGCCCCTCCAGCCTGTTCCGTCATTCAGTGAGATCATGGCCGATCTGTGTCTTAACTCCACCCACCTGCCTTGGCTCCATATCCCTTTGCTCCCTTGTCTAGCAAAAATCTATCGCTCTGGGATTTAAAATGATTAATTGAGCTGGCATCGACTGCTTCCTGTGGGAGAGGGTTCCACACTTCTACCACCCTTTGTGTGAAGAAGTGTTTCCCAACTTCTCTCCTGAATGGCCTGGCTCTGATTTTAAGGTGATGTCCCCTTGTCCTCGACTCCCCCACCGGCGGAAAAAGTTTCTCTCTATCTACTCTACCAATTCCTTTCAAAATCGTAAAATCCTCAATCACTCCTTAACCTTCTAGATTCCAGGGAACACAAGCCTAGTTTATGTAATCTCTCCCTCATAATCTAACCCTTGGAGCCCGGGTAACATTCTGGTGAATCTGCGCTGCACTCCTTCCAAGGCCAATATATCCTTTCTGATGTGCGGTGCCCAGAACTGTACACAGTGCTCCAGGGAGTTCCTGGGAGTTAATGTGCATAGGTCCCTGAAGGTGGCGGGACATATTGAGAGAGTGGTTAACAAAGCATATGGGATCTTGGGCTTCATAAATAGAGGTATTGAGTACAAAAGTGGAGAAGTTATGCTGAACCTTTATAAAGTGCTGGTTAGGCCACAACTGGAGTATTGCGTCCAGTTCTGGTCACCACACTTTAGGAAGGATGTGAAGGCCCTTGAGAGGGTGCAGAGGAGATTTACCAGAATGGTTCTGGGGATGGGGGATCTTAGCTACAAGGACAGGTTGGAGAAGCTGGATTTGTTTTTATGAGAGCAAAGGAGGTTGAGGGCTGATAGAGGTGTACAAGATTATGACAGGTTTGGATAGGCTAGACGAGGAAAGGCTGCTCCCACTAGTTGATGGTACAAGGACTAGGGGACACAGATTTAAGGTTTTGGGCAAGAGATGCAGGTTGGATGTGAGGAAAAACTTTTTTACGCAGCGAGTGGTGATGACCTGGAACTCGCTGCCGACGGAAGTGGTGGAAGCGGAGACACTCAATGTTTCCAAGGGGAGACTGGATAGGCACTTGAGGGAAATAAACTTGCAGGGCTACGGGGATAGAGCGGGGGAATGGGACTGACTGGATTGCTCTACAGAGAGCCGGCACGGACTGGATGGGCCGAATGGCCTCCTTCTGTGCCGTTATGACCCTATCACTCTCTGGGGTCTAACCAGGGCTTTCGTTAGCTGTAGCTTATAAGGAGAAACTGTTTCCAGTGGCAGGAGGGTCGGTTACCAGAGGACACAGATATAAGGTCATTGACAAAAGAACCAGAGGCGAGGTGAGGAGAATTTTATTGACGCAGCGAGTTGTTGTGATCTGGAATGCGCTGCCTGAAAGGGCGGTGGAAGCAGAGTCAATAATAACGTTCACTGGGGAATTGGATAAATACTTGAAGGGGAAACATTTTCAGGGCTATGGGGAAAGAGCAGGGGGAGTGGGACTAAATGGAGAGCTCTTTCAAAGAGCCGGCACAGGCACGATGGGCTGAATGGCCTCCTTCTCTGTTGTCTGATTCTAGGAGCCACTCCTTGAGTGGAGTGGTGCCCGCAGGGATCGCTTGGCAGGAAATTGGGAGGAGGTGGTGCACACGCAGACAGCACCAGATTTCGAGACGCTGTCCTTTTAAAATAATCCCTCCACAGGCAAGGAGTGACTCGGTCCCTTTAATAAAAATCACACGCCTCCTCCTTCGCCGCGATTGGTTGGAGAAACAAAGCCCCTCGGTCGGTCCTCCAGGCTCCGCCTCCCCTCGTTCATTGGTGGAGAGCTCAGTGTCAGTCAGTGCACGCCGGCGACGTCGTGACTTGCAGGGTGGGCGGTTGGAGCAGGCGGGAAATTAAATCACTTTAAATTAAATCTCCCGTCAGCCTCCTCTGTCCCAATCACCCGGCGCAAGTCCCGCCCCTCGGGCTCCCCGATTGGTTGGAGGACCCACCGCCGGCTCGCTCCTCCAGCCCCGCCCCGCTCGCTCCCTATTGGTCGGAAGCTCCCGTCAATCAGGCCCTGGGCCCGGGTCCTGTCTTCTATGTACTTTCAGTGATGACTTTTATAAACTGGTTTTACAGGAAATTAGAAGAGGAGGGGAGAGATTTGAAGACACTCCGTCCCTTTGTGACTCTAAAGTTGCAGCTGACCCCGCGCATGCGCCCCATGGCCCCGCCCTCTCCTGCTCCACAGGCGCCCGGCCCGCACTGCGCATGCTCAGCACACCCCCCTGGGCCCCTGTCAATCATTCTCTCCCTCTGAACAAGCCCCGCCCCCTCCCCCTACTACGCATGCGCCGCCGGGCCCCGCTCCCGAAGTTGAGCCGCTACCGCGCCTGCGCAGGGCCTCGGATTCTGGGTCGGCCTGGGCAACCGCGAGAGTCCGGATCACCGGTGGAAAGTGAGTTTTATCAGGGTTTTTTTTTATATATAGCGGAGAGAAGCGCGGGCGGGGAGATAAATAAAAAGAAAATACAAACCGCACCGTCCCAGCGCCCTCCCGGCACCGAGCGGAGCGGATTGAGCGGCCGCAGCCCCTTGTCTGAATGGCCTCTTCCTGTGATGACGTCACAACCGGGCCCCAGTCTCAGCGCCGGGGAGGAAGGTCCCGCCCCCTTGCCGCGCCGCCATTGGTTGGAGGACCAGGCCGCCCAGTTCAGTCCTCCCAGCTCAGCCATCTTCTTATTGGTCAGCGCTCCCGTCAGTCAGAATCACATTGCTCCGGCTCACTCCACCACCCCGCGCGGGTCAATCCGCTCCATTCGGCGTCCGCGGAGGTCCCGCCCGCCCGACCAGAACTGCACACAGTATTCCAGCTGTGGCCTAACTAACGTTTTGGACAGCTCCATCATAATCTCCCTGCTCTTATATTCTATGCCTCGGCTAATGAAGGCAAGTATCCCATAAGCCTTTTTAACCATCTTTTCTGCCTGTCCTACTGCCTTCAGGGATATATGTATTCTATCAGGTGTTCCCATGCGTCTGCTGTCCTTGTCCTTCCAGGTGGAAGAGGTCGTCGGTTTGGGAGGTGCTGCCGAAGAAGCCTTGGTGAGTTACTGCTGTACATCTTGTAGATGGTACACAATGCAGCCACAGTACACCAGTGGTGGAGGGAGTGAATGTTTAAGGTGGTGGATGGGATGCCAATCAAGCGGGCTGCTTTGTCTTGGTTGGTGTCGAGCTTCTTGAGTGTTGTTGGAGCTGCACTCATCCAGGCAAGCGGAGAGTATTCCATCACACACCTGACTTGTGCCTTGTAGATGGTGGAAAGGCTTTGGGGAGTCAGGAGGTGAGACACTCGCCGCAGAATACCCAGCCTCTGACCTGCTCTTGTAACCACAGTATTTATGTGGCTGGTCCAGTTAAGTTTCTGGTCAATGGTGACCCCCGGGATGTTGATGGTCATAGAGTCATAGAGTTATACAGCATGGATAGAGGCCCTTTGGCCCATCGTGTCCGCGCCTGCCATCAAGCCCTGTCTGATCTAATCCCATATTCCAGCATTTGGTCCATAGCCTTGTATGCTATGGCATTTCAAGTGCTCATCCAAAAGCTTCTTAAATGTTGTGAGGGTTCCTGCCTCCACAACCCTTTCAGGCAGTGAGTTCCAGACTCCAACCACCCTCTGGGTGAAAAAGTTCTTTCTCAAATCCCCTCTAAACCTCCCGCCCTTTACCTTGAATCTATGCCCCCTAGTTATTGACCCCTCTACTAAGGGAAAAAGCTCCTCAGGTGGGGGATCCGGTGATTGTAATGTCGTTGAATGTCAAGGGGCAGTGATTAGATGCTTGCTTGTCGGAGATAGTCATTGCCTGGCACTTGTGTGGTGCGAATGTTACCTGCCACTTATCAGCCCAAGCCTGAATGTCGTCCAGGTCTTGTTGCATGCCGGCATGGACGGTTTCATTATCTGAGGAGTTGCAAATGGAACTGAACACTGTGCAGTCATCAGCGAACATTCCTACTTCTGACCTTATTGTGGTGTATGTGCCTTTAAGAGCAATTATGGTGTATGTGCCTTTAAGAGCCCCAGGTGTGCGTAATGCCGGTAATTGCCACTTGGGCTATATAAGCCTGTGTATTGTGTATATCCTTTAGAAACCCCCCCCCCCAGACTTGCTTAGTAAATACCTATGAACCAACTCCTGTCTTCAGTGTCTTTATCTACACACGGACACTACAGTGGCGACGAAGTGGAAACGGACTTACCTGCAATTCGGCAGCACCTCAAGGACATCGATTCCTCCAGTGTCCAGAAGACTCAAGGAAGTAAGAGAAACTGTGGTTTCACCAGCTGGCCAAGCTGGTGACAGGTACTGCGCTAATCCTTCCTGGGCGTCAGGCTGGAGCTCCGGCGGCGGGCTCTACAGCTGAGACAGGCAGCGAAATTGGAGGCAAGCAATAACGGACTGGGAGGGTGCACTCGAGAGACAGCCGGCGCGGCAAGCAGGTCAGCGTTTAGACCTCCATCGGGAACGAGTCTCCAACAGTGAATAAACGGAAACCACAGTAAAACAGCGTTGTTATCGGTAGCAGCGGCGGGAAAGCGCCATATCGTTGCTACAGAGAGAGAAAAAAAAAAAGCGTGGGAAGCACCATATCTTTTCTGAAATGCCTAAATCTGGTAATATTGAGGCTTTTGATGGCGAAATAGAAGATTGGACCACATACATGGAAAGAGTAGAGGTTTATTGCACTGCAAATGGAATAACAGATGAAAAAAAAGCTTCAGTACTTCTGAACTTAATGGGCGCGAAGACATACGGGCTGTTACGAAATTTAATCACTCCAGCCAAACCAAAGGACAAGACTTTTAAAGAAATTGTTGATACCCTGCAGGAGCATTTAAACCCAACACCGCTGCTGATAGCAGAACAATTCAAGTTTTTCAAGAGAAATCAACACAAGAATGAAAGTAACGCTGATTACCTAACCAAATTAAGAAAGCTATCAAAGTACTGCCAATTCGGAGCAGGACTATCGGATTATCTTCGAGACAAATTTGTTTGCGGTCTCTTAAGTGAAGGAGCACAAAAAAGACTGCTTTCTGAAAAAGATTTAACATTGGACAAAGCTTTCAGTATGGCTGTATCATACGAAGCAGCAGCAAAAGGAGCTGCAGAGATACAACAAGAGACACAGGACTTCGGCACCCATAAAATGACACAGGAGTTCGGAAGATGTTATCGCTGCGGCAGATCCACCCATAACCAGAGGGACTGCTGGTTCAAGGGCAAAGCATGCAGGCAATGTGGTAAGATTGGACACATTGCACGGGTATGCCAATCTGGACAAAATAAATCCACTGACAGAAAACAAAAAATCAATAAAGAAAAGTACAGGAAGGTACAAATGATGATGGACAATAGCTCCGAAGACCAGAATAGCGATAGCGACTCCGGAAACAAGAGACTAAGCTGTCTCAAATTACATAATGTACTTGCCAAAGAGGATTACCAAACCATTTGGGTTACCCTCACAATAGCAGGGTCCCCAGTTAAAATGGAGCTAGATACAGGATCAGCTCTAACCGTAATAAATCGACGAGATTACGAGAGGCTATTTTCGCATATACCTCTAAAAGACACATCCATTATCTTAAAAACATATACGGGGCAGAAAGTCTACCCCAATGGAAAAATAAGGGTGCCTGTGGTATACAACGACAAAGAAATACAAAAGTTGTATTTATACATTCTACAAGATGGTGGTCCACCGTTGTTGGGACGTGAATGGATAAGGAAGATACGTTTAGACTGGCACTCCATTCAGGCACTGACGGTGACCAGTAAGGAAAAAAACAATGATGACATCATACCTGAACGATTAAAAGACATCTTGGCCAACGCCAAAGAAGTGTTTCAAGAGAAACTAGGAACCTTGAAAGGCATCACCGCCTCAATAAAAGTGGAAGATACAGCAATTCCAAAAATTTTTAAGGCAAGACCGGTGCCATACGCAATACGTCCGGCAGTCGAGGCAGAGCTGAAGAATTTGGTAAAGGCAGGCGTATTATCCAAAATAGATTGGAGCGAATGGGCAACACCCATCGTTCCAGTCATGAAAAAAACATTGAAAAATAACTCTGAGGAACAGAAAAAAATTCGCACCTGTGGGGACTTTAAGGTGACTGTAAACCCGGCCCTTCACACGGTACAGTATCCTCTTCCAAGGATAGAAGATATTTTCGCCTCACTATCCGGAGGGAAATGTTTCACAAAAATTGACTTGGCACAGGCATATCTACAGATGGAGGTTGAGGAGACCTCTAAAAAGTATCTCACAATAAACACACACAAAGGCCTGTACCAGTACAATCGACTGGTTTTTGGAATAGCATCAGCTCCAGCTATCTGGCAAAGAGCTATGGAGCAAGTCCTGCAAGGGATTCCGGGGACTCAATGCTACCTAGACGACATCCTTGTAACAGGAGAAAACGACAACGAGCACCTTGCCAATTTGGAGCAGGTGCTCACTAGGCTGAAAGAACGAGGCCTACGAGCAAATCGCCCCAAGTGCGAATTTTTCCAAAATCAGATATCATATTGTGGCCACATAATTAATAAGGAAGGGTTGCATAAGTCACCTGAAAAAAATTGAAGCAGTTATAAAAGCCACAGCACCTGAAAATGTTTCACAATTAAGGTCATTCCTGGGATTAATAAATTACTATCATAAATTTTTACTGAACTTATCAACTATTCTACACCCTCTTAATGATCTTCTACAGACAGGAGTGATTTGGAAATGGAACGAAGACTGTAAACGTGCCTTCCATAAATGTAAAGACTTAGTCACATCCGAGAAAATTTTGGCTCATTACAACCCATCACTACCAATCAGACTGGCGTGCGATGCATCCCCTTACGGCATAGGAGCGGTATTGTCCCATAGATTCCCTGATGGCTCGGAACGGCCGATAGCTTTTGCGTCACGCTCATTGAACTCAGCTGAGCGTAACTATGCCCAGATAGACAGGGAAGCACTCAGCCTGGTATGGGGAGTGAAGAAATTCAACCATTACCTACACGGACAAAAATTTACCTTGCTGACTGACCATCAACCCCTCATCTCCATATTCAACCCTAAAAAAGGTGTCCCCATTATGACGGCACAAAGACTACAGAGGTGGTCCCTTTTTCTAGGGGCACACCAATACAACATTGAATACAAAGGGTCAAAACAGCATGGGAATGCTGACGGTTTATCACGCCTACCGTTGCCAACGATAGAAGAGGCACCTACAGTAGACCCAGTAGAGATATTCCACTCTACCATAGTGGAATGTCTACCGGTGACAAATTCTTCCATTGAAAGGGAGACAAGAAATGACCCTACTCTCTCACGGGTCTACGATTTAACAGTGAAGGGATGGCCAGCACACGGCGAACCACTGTTGCCAGCATTCTCGCAAAGAAGAGAACAGCTGTCAGTGTGCCGAGGAACCTTGATGTGTGGATCCAGAGTGGTGATTCCACCCAAACTCCAGGATAAAGTGCTAAAGGAGCTTCACGAGGGGCATCTGGGTGGAGTGAAAATGAAGAACCTAGCTAGGGCGTTTGTATGGTGGCCAGGTATCGATGGAGACATCGAAGACATGACCAAGAGCTGCCTAGGATGCCAGAAGGTCCAAAATGCTCCGCCACAGGCCCCTCTACATCCATGGGAGTGGCCCTCATCTCCCTGGCAAAGGGTGCACATCGACTTTGCTGGTCCATTTATGGACTCAATGTTCTTAATCGCAGTTGATGCACACTCCAAGTGGCCGGAGGTAATAAAGATGTCCTCCACCACCACGGAAAAAACCATCACAGTATTAAGGACCATATTTGCCAGGAATGGGCTGCCGGAGCAGATATGTTCTGATAATGGACCGCAATTTGTGTCCGAAGAATTCAGAAAGTGCTTAAAGAACAATGGGGTAAAGCACTACACGTCCGCCCCATACCATCCTGCCACCAATGGATTGGCTGAAAGGTTTGTCCAGACCTTCAAGAAGGCCATCAAAGCCATGGGTAATGAAGACATAAAACTTCAGCACAAGGTGGATAACTTCTTATTTGCATATAGGAATGCAACGCATATGGTTACTAACCAAACTCCCGCCATGATGTTCTACAATAGAAACCTAAGATGCCGGCTGGATTTGGTCAAGCCCAACATCCGAAGGGACGTGGAGAACCGGCAGTTTCAGGGCATGAATGAAAGGCCAACTAGGGCCTTCCAGATAGGCCAACCGGTTTTGGCCCGGGACTACCGTACCGAGAAATGGCAGCCTGGAACTATCTGCACACGATTAGGACCACTGATGTATACCGTGGACATTGGAGAAAGCATAATAAGGCGCCATGCTGACCAAATCATCAAGTCATCCGAAAAGGGACAACCTACACCACCACTCTATACATCTAACGATGAAGTAGAGATACCCATATCTACCTCCGATCCGGTGATACTGGAGCCCGATGAACCCGACACTGGCCTTCAAGCCGAATCAGCCTTGCCAGAAGAACCTACTACACCACCAGAAACTACTACACCCCCGAGGCGTTATCCGGACCGAGTCAGGAAGCCTCCTGAGAGACTAACTTATAAGTAATTAATACAGCAATGTATATTATTTTGCATATAACATGTAATTAATAATTACTTAAAATATAATGTACTAGTTAGCTAAAAGGGGAGGAATTGTGTATGTGCCTTTAAGAGCAATTATGGTGTATGTGCCTTTAAGAGCCCCAGGTGTGCGTAATGCCGGTAATTGCCACTTGGGCTATATAAGCCTGTGTATTGTGTATATCCTTTAGAAACCCCCGCCCAGACTTGCTTAGTAAATACCTATGAACCAACTCCTGTCTTCAGTGTCTTTATCTACACACGGACACTACACTTATGTTGGAGGGAAGGTCATTGATGAAGCAGTTGAAGATGGTTGGGCCGAGGACACTGCCCTGAGGAACTCCTGCAGCGATGTCCTGGAGCTGTGATGATTGACCTCCAACCACCACGATCATCATCCTTTGTGCTCGGTCTGACTCCAGCCAGTGGAGAGTTTCCCCCCGATTGATTAGCATTGAGGTAATAGTGAGAGTAATAGAAATATAGAAACATAGAAGATAGGAGCAGGAGTAGGTCATTCGGCCCCTCGAGCCTGCTCTGCCATTTAATGAGATCATGGCTGATCATCGAAATTCATTACCCCGTCCCTGCCTTCTCCCCATATCCCTTGATAATTTTAGCCTTTAAAATATATCTAGCTGTTTCTTGAATATAGAAACATAGAAGATAGGAGATGGGAGCAGGAGTAGGCCATTTGGCCCTTCGAGCCTGCTCCGCCATTCAATGAGATCATGGCTGATCATCCAAGTTCAGTACCCTGTCCCTGCCTTCTCCCCATATCCCTTGATCCCTTTAGCCTTAAGAAATATATCCAACTCCTTTTTGAATATATTTAATGAACTGTCCTCCACCGCCCTCTGTGGCAGAGAATTCCACAGGTTCACCACTCTCTGGGTGAAGAAATTCCTCCTCATTTCAGTCCTAAATGGCTTACCCCTTATCCTTAGACTATGACTCCTGGTTCTGGACCCCCCCGGCCATCATAAACATCCTTCCTGCATCTAGTCTGTCCAGGCCTGACAGAATTTTATAGGTTTCGATGAGATCCCCTCTCAATCTTCTAAACTCCAGTGAGTATAAGCCCAATCGACACAATCTCTCCTCATACGTCATTCCTGCCATCCCAGGTATCAGCCTGGAGAATCTTTGCTGCACTCCTTCCATGGCAAGAACGTCCTTCCTCAGGTAAGCCGACCAAAACTGCACACAATACTCAAGGTGTGGTCTCACCAAGGCCCTGTACAGCTGTAGCAAGACATCCTTGTTCCTGTACTCGAACCCTCTTGCTACGAAGGCCAACATACCATTTGCCTTCTTAACTGCCTGCTGCACCTGCATGCTTACCTTCAGCGACTGGTGCACAAGAACACCCAGGTCTCTTTGCACTTCCCCTTCTCCCAATCTATTGCCATTCAAATAATAATCTGCCTTCCTGTTTTTGCCACCAAAGTGCATAACCTCACATTTATCCACATTGTAGTGCATTTGCCATGTTTCTGCCAAATCACCCAATCTGTCCAAATCGTACTGGAGTTTCTTGACATCCTCCTCACACCTTACCCTCCCACCCAGCTTTGTGTCGTCTGCAAATTTGGAGATATTACATCCAATTCCCTCATCCAGATCATTAATATATATTGTGGACAGCTGGGGTCCTAGGACCGATCCTTGAGGTACCCCAATAGTCACTGCCTGCCACTCGGAAAACGACCCGTTTATTCCAACTCTCTGCCTTCTGTCCGCCAAACAGTTCTCTATCCAAGTCAATAACTTGCCCCCAATCCCATGTGCCTTAATTTTGCACGCTAATCTCTTATGTGGGACCTTATCAAAAGCCTTCTGAAAGTCCAAATACACCACATCCACTGGTTCTCCCTTGTCTATTTTAACAGTTACATCCTCAAAAATTCCAGTAGATTAGTCAAGCATGATTTACCTTTTGTAAATCCATGTTGACTTTGTCCGATCCTGTCACTGCTTACCAAGTGCTCTGCTATTACATCTTTTATAATAGATTCTAGCATTTCCCCACTACCGATGTCAGGCTTACCGGTCTATAATTCCCCACTATATTTAATGAATTGGCCTCCACTGCCTTCTGTGGTAGAGAATTCCACAGGTTCACCACTCTCTGGGTGAAGAAATTCCTCCTCATCTCCGTCCTAAATGGCTTACCCCTAATCCTTAGACTGTGACCCCTGATACTGGACTCCCCGGCCATCGGGAACATCCTTCCTGCATCTAGTCTGTCTAGTCCTGTTAGAATTTTATAAGTTTCAATGGGATCTCCTCTCATTCATCTAAACTCCAGCAAGTATAAGCCCAATCGACCCAATCTCTCCCCATACGTCATTCCTGCCATCCCAGGTATCAGTCTGGTGAATCTTCGCTGCACTCCCTCCATGGCAAGAACATCCTTCCTGAGATAAGGTGACCAGAACTGCAGACAATACTCAAGGTGTGGTCTCACCAAGGCCCTGGACAACTGCAGCAAGACATCCTTGTTCCTGCACTCGAACCCTCTCGCTACGAAGGCCAACATACCATTTGCCTTCTTAACCGCCTGCTGCACCTGCATGCTTACCTTCAGCGACTGGTGCACAAGAACACCCAGGTCTCTCTGCACTTCCCCTTCTCCCAATCTATTGCCATTCAGATAATAATCTGCCTTCCTGTTTTTGCCACCAAAGTGGATAACCTCACATTTATCCACATTATACTGCATCTGCCATGCATCTGCCCAATCACCCAACCTGTCCAAATCATACTGGAGTTTCTCAGCATCCTCCTCACAGCACACATGCCCACCCAGCTTTGTGTCGTCTGCAAACTTGGAGATATTACATCTCGTTCCCTCGTCTAGATCATTAATGTTGTGGTGAAAATAAATTCACATCTAAACTGTGTAAAAGTAAAAAGATGCAGTTTATTATCAGAGCTCTGGGAGAAGAGTCTCAGACCCCACGATCTGTGTGAGCACCTTCTCGTTCTCTCTTGGTTGGTACAGCTTTTTATTCTATTTTCATCCAATCACATTGTATTACAATAATCACCTGATCACATTGTATTACAATAATCACCTGATCACATATGGATTCTTTTCAGTATTAGTAAAGGTTGGTTACATCTTACAATGCCTTTGGTCACAGGTCAAATTCCCATGACCCCTATATTCTGCTGTGTCTACAATTTTTAGCTAAAGCAGCACATTTCTTATCACTTAACACACATTCTGTCTTGTCCCACAGCTGCGTCTTATCTCTGTTTTGCAAAGTTTCTCTGCACACTGTCCTTTGTGCAAAACTAGCGAAAGTAGCACGAAAGTCTTTTTCACATGAGAAAGTCTTTTTCATAAAAGAAAGTTGTTATTCTGAGAGGGTTAATTTTAACCCCTTCAGTCCCTCCTGTTGGTCCCGCACCAAATTTAGATTTTGGCTAGGGATACCAACTTCTCTTCCACTTTTACCATCCCCGGGATTACTCCTATACTGATGGCTTAAACTTAGTACCTAAGATCGTCTTTCCCCTCTCTATCTTTTTGTGCTAGGCGTGGTAGTCTGTGCAAATGACCAAAGAACTTTACATGTATGTTCCTATCTCTATCAGTTCATTATCCCACATTAACTGTTCGGTTTCTGGCTCAATATCGATTATATCAACTATAGCAACCGGCACTATTCGGGACACAGCTGCCCTACAACATGCATTCAAAACCGTCATCATAACACAAAATAATACTGCAACTATAATAACAATTATAAGTCCATGCGTCAGATATGAACTCCAAGATCCTCCAAATAGCCAACTCCACCAACCTTTCCCTGGGGTTTTGTGGCTCCTTGTTATCTAGCAGGTGCTATCCTCCCTGTTTCTTGCATTTTACCATCTTTTGATGCTTGATAAAACCCATCTTTGAATCTAACAGCTATTTCTTACAATTCCCTTTTTTGAGAAGGAAATATCCTTATTGACTTCTCACAATCGGCTCTTGACTAATCTAGCCAGCTCCTATTGCTCTCTCAACTTGGGCGTTAGTTAGTAGGGAGTCTTGAAGATTTCTCCCTTCCTTACAGTCCATTCCTTTGAGGAGAAGGAGCAACCTCTGACCCCTTACTCAAATTCAATTCACTGTTCCGGTGTTCCAATTCTGCCCCGCCTGGGATATCCTCTGTTTCTTCTATCTTTCCTGATGTTACCCCGCCTGGGGTCTCCTCTACATTGCTTCAGATCTTCTCTTTCGGTGTGCTCAATTAATTTGTTAGTGCTTGTCAGTCATGGGCATGAGTACCCAATTGGCTTATGTATCAAAGTCTTACTACACACGTTACATATATCAAATACACTATCATTACAAGTTGGATAACTACCAGAGCATGTGTGAAATAATACAAACCTAAGGGTGTGCTGATGTATTAAGCCCAATATCCCATCAAAATGAGTTGTCCCCTATGCTGTCAATTTCAATATCTATTCTCAAGTTGTCTTGCTCCTGAGAATATCATTTCAAGAAAAAGAAACCAGAAACTGTAAAAGCAGCAGAGAAGTAAAAAGGGCTAACCTGATACCTGATCTTTAACTGTTAACAAGGCTGGCGCCCATGATGTTACCCCTTGCTGATAGGAACAATGTAGGGCGGTGGGCAGAAACTGTACAGACATTAGGTGATTGCAAACGCATTACCATAATGTTTAGGTGATCATGAACACATTACCAGGATGTTTACTTAGCTGTAACCCATTCAGTAAAATGTGACTTGTATATTTCGAACTGCCAGACCAGGAAATCCAATTAAATGTATACGTGCACAGCTCAGGATTGGTGCAGAATGTATGAGGTGTTAATGCTTTCTCAAAGCAGGGATAAAAATGTAGCACACTGTATGAGAAATTGCTTACTCTGTTGGATTCGTCAGACTCTTGCAGGAGTCGGTGCCGATATATCAGAGTAAGACTCCGCGGAAAATAAATCATTTAAACTCTCCAGGTGTATTCGACTCAGTGATTGCTGAACCAGACTGAGGGTAAAAGAATCCGTTCTATCATTTGGTGTCAGAAGTGGGATCTCAACGGACAGTCACCGAGAGTTCGCGAACTAGGAGCTGAATCGTCTCGGATGTGGAGGGAGGAAATGGGCCCCTGATGTGAGTAATTTTTGCACTGCCTCGGTTTTCCTCTGATTCCGCCAGTCTGACGATGAGTCGGCCAATCGCTAACTCCCGTGTGGTGTCCCGCCGAGATCCAGGTCAGTCTGGCGAATACTGGAAGAGATAGGTATTAGGTCAGTGATCGGATATCACTGAGGGTCAGTGATCGGATATCACTGAGGGTCAGTATACGTACTGAGGGAATAACTAGGAACTGTGTAAACTTAGTAATAAGTACTTGTGTCAGGTAAAGCGTCGACCTTGTATATCACTTGGCCCGCCTAGGCTCTGAACAAGTTTAAAACGCGACTGTGTAAAGTTCACAAGGGGAGTAAGATGGGCAATTGTTTAGATACCACGACTGAATCGGGTAGCGCCTTACAGACCCTTTGTGAACAACATCCTGACAAAGTGAAGCAACTCAGACAGTTGTTGGGAGGATTAAATAAGAAATTAGGAAGTGATCAATGGCCACTAGGAGGAACTAAGAATCTAGATAGAGTCATAGAGTTTTACAGCACAGAAAGAGGCCCTTCGGCCCATCGTGTCTGCGCCGCCCGTCCATCCCTGTCCAGTCTAATCCCATTTTCCAGCATTTGGTCCATAGCCTTGTATGCAATGGCATTTCAAGTGCTCATCCAAATGCTTCTTGAATGTTGTGAGGGTTCCTGCCTCTACCACCCTTTCAGGCATTGAGTTCCACATTCCAACCACCCTCTGGGTGAAAAAGTTCCTCCTCAAATCCCCTCTAAATCTCCTGCCCCTTACCCTGAATCTATGCCCCCTTGTTATTGACCCCCCCACTAAGGGGAAAAGTTCCTCTTTATCTACCCTATCTATGCCCCTCATCATTTTGTACACCTCAATCAGGTCCCCCCTCAGCCTTCTCTGCTCCAAGGAAAACAACCCCAGCCTGTCCAGCCTCTCTTCATAGCTGAGGCGCTCCATCCCAGGTAACATCCTGGTGAATCTTCTCTGCACCCTCTCCAAAGCAATCACATCCTTCCTATAGTGAGGCGACCAGAACTGCACACAGTACTCCAGCTGTGGCCTCACCAGCGTTTTTTACAGCTCCATCATAACCTCCCTGCTCTTATATTCTATGCCTCGGCTAATGAAGGCAAGTATCCCATATGCCTTTTTAACCACCTTATCTACCTGCTCCGCTGCCTTCAGGGATCTATGTACATGTACACCAAGGTCCCTCTGACCCTCTGTACTTCCTAGGGTCCTACCACTCATTGTGTATTCCCTTGCCTTATTTGTCCATCCAAAATGCATCACCTCGCACTTTTCAGGGTTAAATTCCATTTGCCACTTTTCCGCCCATCTGACCAACCCGTTTATATCGTCCTGTAGCCGGAGGCTTTCCTCCTCACAATTTACCACCCCACCAATTTTCGTGTCATCTGCGAACTTACTGATCATACCTTTTACATTCTCATCCAAATCATTTATGTAGATCACGAACAACAAGGGACCCAGCACCGATCCCTGAGGTACCCCACTGGACACAGGCTTCCAGTCACAAAAGCAGCCTTCAACCATCACCCTCTGCCTCCTGCCACTCAGCCAGTTTAGGATCCAACGCGCCAAGGCACCCTGGATCCCATGGGCTCTTACCTTCTTAACCAGTCTCCTATGCAGGACTTTGTCAAAAGCTTTACTGAAGTCCATGTAAACCACATCCACAGCATTTCCCTCATCCACCCCACTAGTCACCCCCTCGAAAAATTCGATCAGATTTGTCAGACATGATTTACCCTTGACAAAGCCATGCTGACTATCCCTGATTAATCCTTGCCTCTCCAAGTGGAGATTAATTTTGTCCCTCAGAATTTTTTCCAATAATTTCCCCACCACAGATGTTAGACTCACTGGCCTGTAATTCCCTGGTTTATCCCTGCTACCCTTCTTGAATAATGGTACTATGTTAGCTGTTCTCCAGTCCTCTGGTACATCCCCTGTGGCCAGAGAGGTTCTGAAAATTAGTGTCAGATGCTGCTAAAAAGGCTCAAGAACTAATTTGGAAAAGTAACAGGGGTACCACAGCCAAAGAACTAATTGCCCTATGGAGACAGTACTGCCAGGAACTGAAAGAAACTTCCTTGTTAGCAAGCTGGCAGGATAATGCCTTAAAGTTAGGAATAGGACTTACCAGAGGAGGGGTAGTCAAATCAGTAGAGGTGCTGAAAAAGGAATGTGCTCATGAGAAACGCTCAAAACAAGAGTCTGAAAAGACCATGAGCGAGCCTGGAAAGGCTGATAGTGGATTACGTAATCCAATGGTTGGCCTTGCCTTGACAGAGGGAGATGGTGATGATGATTTGGATGAATGGAATCACAGGGCTCATGTTGTTCCCCGCGCTCCCCCCCCATACATTAACATTTATCCCCCGGTGGCACCACCCGTACCAACTGCACAAACCCCCACGCCGACACCTCAAGTATCTGCCAGTGTCATTTCCCCGCCGCCGTCAGTCACGGTTCAGATGAACAGTCCCCCGCCGGTCCAGATGGGAAACCAACCACCGGGTCCCCAGTATACTGACCCCGTAGCTTTCCGTACCCGACACAAGGGAAGGAGAAACCCACTTCCCCCACCTTTAGATAGTCCAGTAGGGACGCGCAGACGAAGAAGAAAGAGACAGATGGTGCTGAGTAAGAAATCAAACAGTCAGGAACAGAGTTCCCTAGAGGCTCCAGACTATAGTGATACTGATGAGGGAGATTCGGGAGACGACTGGTCATCCCTGGAATCAGAATCCGATACCGAGAGACCCGCCAGACATAAACCGACACCCCGGCAGTTGCCGGTGAGACAAATGCCTAACCCTGCCTTTAACGCGAATAATCCAGTGGCTGCCGGTAACCCCCGGACCATAGGTATCTTCTACCCCTGGAAACCTAACGAGATAATGGCTATCTTAACCAG